>NC_134702.1:19393278-19543278 GCF_043290135.1 Rhipicephalus microplus | reverse complement strand
TGAGTGGCTGAAGAGGGGGGGGGGGGCACACACACACACACACACACACACACACACACACACACACACACACACACACACACACACACACACACACACACACAGCGTGAATAAATGACAAGACATCCAAAGTAAAGAGAAACGTAAGATACATATGCTCTATAGACAAGCTGCAAGTGCGTATGCGATCGCGGCGCTAATGTAACAAATAGGAGGGCGTGCGACGATAGCCCCGGCGCACGCGCGTCTCTTAAAAGCACTCAGAGTACCCGGAGTGATCAAACGGAGCTCTTCTTCGCTTCGATGTATATTACACGTGTGTAGCCGCGTTCTTCAAAGCCATCTAGCGGCCATCCCCGCCCCGTCGAAGGTCTAGCTACGTAGAGAGCTTACGCAACTATTGTCCTCTCTTCATTCTTTATTTATGGCGCAGTGAGTGCATATGGTGGAAGGAACGACGGTGCAGTAGAACAGAGTAATTGCACCACTCTGGTCGTGCCAGTAGGGGAGGGGGGGCAGATATAGCTGCAACGGAGACTCGCGACGGTCCACTTAATGCGAATTAACGAAGGCCTACGAGAAAGATGGCCGCAGAGCAACACGAAGAGCACGGGCACGGAGAAGCAGAAGCAAAACAACACGAACACACCGGTACACTACCGGCACAACATGCACAAAACATGGACACAACAACCAGATGATGAAAAGCAGATGAACATGAAGAAGCAGGAGACGCGAAAATTAGCCAGGAAAGTAGAAAAGGCAGAAGTACGCGAAGCAGAAGTAGAAGTATATCAGACGAAGTAGGCAGAAATGTTAGAAGACAAAAGAGAATGAAGCAGACGGAAACGACGTAGAGGTAGCAGACGAAGCAGAACAGCAAAAAAAAAAAAAAAATGGAAGCACATGAAGCAGACAAAACATGAAGTAGAACCGGAATAGTAGATGAAGTATAGGCATAACGGCACGAAGGAAACAGTTGAACATGAAACAGATTGAAAAGACGCAAGAAAAGCAGACGAAGGGAACTGCAAAGATAAAGCGAAAGCACGTGAAGCAAACGGAAACTAAGCAGAACATATATATAAAGCAGTGCTTCTGTCTTTCTCTCAAGGTCATCAAGACAGAGATGGCCCTTCGGATGTCGCCCAGAAACAAGCAAACTTATCGTAAATGATACACAGAAACGTCGACAACGTATAAAACCACTGCACATCATGCAGACTCAAACTTCACGCCTAACCACTCTGTGGGGGCTTCCCATTCGGCAAATTCATTCATTTTCCTCTTCTGCGCTTCAAGGAAGGTGCACGTGCACTTACGGCTGGGAATGGGCGTAGAACGGTACATTACCGGTGCATGTGCTATAGTCGGACACTGTGTGGAGTCAGCAGCCCACGCCATCTCGCTTAATGTACATATAGAGTGGGTGTGGCGCATATTGAGCTGCGGAAATGGTATTACTACGGGTAAAAGAACAAGTATTTCAGTTTGCCCCTTACGGGAGGAACTCTAGCAAGAAAGAGGAAAGAAATTTGTGTCCTGTTAGGACCTCATGGCATGCCCCTCCTCAGCCCCGCCGCGGTGGTCTAGTGGCTAAGGTACTCGGCTGCTGACCCACAGGTCGCGGGATCAAATCCCAGCTGCGGCGGCTGCATTTCCGATGGATGCGGGAATGTTGTAGGCCCGTGCGCTCAGAATTGGGTGCACGTTAAAGAACCCCAGGTGGTCGAAATTTCCGGAGCCCTCCACTACGGCCTCTCTCATAATCATATGGTGGTTTTGGGACGTTAAACGCCACACATCAATCAATCCTTGATTCAATTACGCCCATTCAAACTTGTTCCAACTTAGCTATGTTAACTGTACAAAAACACTACGTGTATACGGCGGCTCACAAATTTAAAATACTTTAAGCGTGCCAGCCTCTAATTCTAACACCTCGGAAGGCCGAGCCTTGCCAGCGCAAGATCTGCACGCTCCGCACGCGTCGTTATGAGAACCACTGCTTGCAAGCCACATAAATCAAACCAGCGGGTTCATTCGACTGAATTTAAACAGTCTGGAGTTTCACGTCTCAGACTTCGACATCTCTCAAGGCGACCGTAAATACAACCTGTCACCTAACTACGCACAGTAGGTCGCAGGTCCGAATTCCGACAGCGGCGGCAGCTTTTTGATGGAGGCGAAACGCTATACAATCCCGTGCGCTTAGATTTAGGTGCACGGTAAAGAATCACACGTGGTCGAAATTTCCAAAGCCCTCCCGTAGTACGGCGTTTCTCATTATCACGTCGTGGTTTACCGACGTGAAGCATCAACTACACACGCATGCTCACAATAGTTCAAAACGCGTAACAGACGGGGATCTTCCCCACCATCTTTTTTTTTTCAATATTGTTGTCATATGAACCACTTGATTCTTTTCACATACAAAGTATTCGAAACTACACTACTACACAGTTGCCGCACTGCCCTCGTATCAGATTGATTGATTGATATGTAGGGTTTAACGTCCCAAAACCACTATATGATTATGAGAGACGCCGTAGTGGAGGGCTCCGGAAATTTAGACCACCTGGGGTTGTTTAACGTGCGCCCAAATCTGAGCACACGGGCCTACAACATTTCCGCCTCCATCGGAAATGCAGCCGCCGCAGCCGGGATTCGAACCCGCGCCCTGCGGGTCAGCAGCCGAGTACCATAGCCACTAGACCACCGCGGCGGGGCCTCGTATCAGAACGGCCGCACTGTACGTGTATTCGGGAACCAGTATCCGCTGTGAGAGCAACGCGCGACCTACATACTGCACATTGTATGCACAAGCTTGTACCGCACTTTCGCGCGTACATCACACCACCTTCTTTCAATCCCGGGGTGACCTTCCCTCTATTATAACCCCTCAAAATTGCAAGGGGAGGCCTTGGCTCTGGCTGTGGAACATGGTGTTGATGAAATGACATTTCTGTGCAGGATCTGACAGCAGGCGAGTGTGCGTGGCCTGGCTCGGGTCTTTTGGTAGCAGTGAGTACCGCCAACAATTACAGCACTCGGCGGGACTAACACGAAGTTTACTTTAAAAAAACGCAAAAAATACAAACGCCAACACAGAGATACTGACAATATCTTTGTTTTGTTTTTGTTTTATTTCCTGCGCAGAGAAGTGATATAACAGTAATATATAGGTTTTTACATCCCAAACTCCCGGTATAGTTATAATAAACGCCGTAGTGGAGGGCTCCGGGAATTTTGACCACCTGGTGCTCTATAACGTCCACTAACACAGCGCAGTAGGCGGGTCTCTGCCATTTTTTTCACATCCATCAAAACGCGACCACCACCGCTGGAATCGAACCCAAGCCCTCTGAGCTAGCAGCCGAAAGCCATAACCATTGCCCCACCACGGCGGACGGCACAGAGAATATAACAGAATAACAATAACAGTTCGTTAACTTGGAATTTTTTTTAATGAGTCACGGCTGCCAACTATTTGTGTTATTACGCGCAACTACATTTTTAAGGAAGTCGACTATGCATGCGCGTGCAAGCATGTTTCCTGTACGTGAGGCATGTACAATGAAAATGTTGGTATATTTGTATATTGCTTTTTTTACTTGTTGCAACCACGCTTTTACTGACCAGCTAACGTGGCAAGAAAATTTTCAAGTCAGCAGCATTTAATAATTAGCTTTTCTTTCCTTGTCTCTCCGCGAGACTGTAATTGTTGCAAATAAAGTTAATTCAATTCCAAATGACGTTGCCATCCTTAGTACCCCATCAATGATGAAAATCTGCACCTATACCGACTACGACGACTGCGATGCAGCGCCAGCTATGCAAATTTCGTCATTGTAAAATTTAGGCTTACTTGGCTGGACGAACATTAGTCAGGCACTACTCCACAAGATAGCGCTTCTTGGGTACCTCCGGTGCGTGTAATAAACGATCGAATACTGTACACACGCATCTACACCATTCGCGGGCAGATAGGCATCGGGAAGGGCGTGAATGTATTTCACGCCTCGGAGCGGGCGCGCATACAGTCTGACAGTGTCCCCGACGGTACGGCACAGGATCCACCCGCGGCTTCACTCAGTCCGCAGAGCGCACGCATAAACGGATGCGTGCGGCGGTGCGATTGCGATGCACCCAGCGAGCGCGTCATCTGCGTTGCGTCCATGCCGGCGCTACGAACCCGCCTATCTCAGCTTCTCTCTTTCTTCTTCTCTTGTTTTTGCTCACTCTCATCTGTTAATGCACTGTGCGTTAGGGAAGACAGCCTAGTAAAAAAAAAAGTGTACGGTCAGTGTTAAGCATACCATATGCTCACGCAGTGCCAGTATCGCTGGCTACCGTGTTAACTCGCATATAGGCACGCTGTTTGCAAATTTTCGTCAATGCTGCCTATCGAGGCAATCGAAAGTATAATTCAAGGTGCTTAACAACTAATAAATGTAACCTAATTGTCAGTTATCTTTTTTTAAAGCAACGGCTTCTTTGGCTCCTATAGCTCGCCTAAAGGACGTCATGTGCGGTAGTAATAATTTTGGCCGATCACACTCTGGCCTAATTCTTCAATAGGTACGCTTGACTGTGGCGCGAAATGCACTTCGCGAGAGTGGGGAAGAACAGAGAAGGAAATAGTGCGCACCGACTACCAACCACTTCTTGACGCTATACCATGCAAGAGGTGACACCCGTTCTCCCGTTTCCCACCTCGTGTTCTTCTTATAAGTGTCAGCATGTGTATATATATATATATATATATATATATATATATATATATATATATATATATATATATATATATATATATATATATATATATATATATATATATATATATATATATGCATGCATCGACGCACAGTGTGTCGGTTTCTGTAGCATTAAATGTAAGCTTTATCACAATACTATTTCAAGATGCGTCGGCAAATGTATCGCTGCTCGCCTATGTTTACACACCGCAATAAAGACTCACAGGGTCTCATATATATGCATTCGCCTAAAACGACTCTGCAGGCGAAGGCCATCCGGTGTTGATATTTTACAGCGCACTTTCTATCGACGTCCACCGCTGACTAATGAACGCTCAAAAATTAGGTTTCAGTATGTTAACCGTCGCTAATCACAGTAATTAAACCACTACACATCTAATTTCCTTCAATTATAATCCCATAGATGGCTTGCACTGACGTCATTGAAACAGCCAGGCCAATGCACCGCACGGAACACGTAAGGTTTGTGACGTCGCCTGGTACTGTCATCATTGCATCGTTGCAAGTCATCTTGTTGTTGGCGCACGGACGCCAGTGAAATTCTGGCCGAAACGTTATCATACTGAAACACGTTAAGCGCGATGCGATTATGCTACCTTTACGTATAACCAAGGCCGCCATGTTGGTAAACCAGTATGTTATTAAGCTACGAGCATGACGTCACGTGCAAACTATCTATATATGCACAGTCATTATTATTGTTATTCCTTTTTTTTTGGTTTTTGTGTACGCGTCTTTCGCTTTCTAGCTGTGGCGTGATCATCACTTTGCTTCACTTCTCGCATGCCTGCTCTTCCTTCAGGGCCACGGTCGAATGAGCCCATATAAGGTTTGCGCATTGATAAAGCAGAACGCGGTAAGGAAATCACACGCAAGACATCACGCCGCCGAAGATGGTGCTCAGTCTTTCTTCCTTGGCGTCTCGATTTGATGTCCCGACGAAAACAGCCCGACTGCCTCGCTTCGCATCGCCCGCATGCCGTGCACGCGTTTACGAAGAACTTGACGCAGTGAAAAACAGGAAATGGCCGCCGAGTCATTGCGACAGTACGCACAGACCATTTGCCTGCGCAACTGTTTACGTCTATACTGCCCCGCCGTCGCTAGAGTGCTGTAAGCTTTGAAATACAATATATACGTGCAGGCTAAGTATACACTGAATCGCACAGTGAGCGCCATTAGTACACGGCTGTTTGATAAGCGCAGGAGCATTACATATGCAGACTTGCCTAAAGCCGCGAACTTTTCATTCGCTTCATGCGTGTATATGACATTTGTGAAGTATAATGTAATGCCATTATGCCGCGTTTCACGTTCTAAATGCACGATTTAATTACGAGGCACCCCGCATATAGTGGAGGGCATCGCAAATTTCGGTCACCTGGAGGAGCTTGCTAAGGTCGTGCTGGGCGTTTTCGTACAAAGCATGACTGTAGATCGTACAGCGCTACTGATATGGACGGGACACAACGCACACACAACAAAGCGCTAACACTCAGCAACTGTTGTTGTTGAGAGTTGACGCTTTGTTGTGTTCGTGTACCTTTCTCGTGTCCCGCGTCGGTCATTTACGCTGTACAATCTATACAGCCATCTGGCGAAGTTTAACGCGTACCGACATGAGAGGGTACACGGAATTTAGCGCTTCGGCTACATCCAAAAGTGACCGTCACGGCCTGCCGTGCTGGAGGCCGGTGTTCTTACATTTAGGTGCACATTAAAGAACACCAGACGGGCGAAATTTCCCGGGCTTTCCTAAAGGTGTCCTTCATAATATTAAATTCATGAATTTCATACATAAAACCTGAGTAAGTGTTGTTACTATTATAGGAGCAAACCAGGGCAACCAGGGACGCCAGACATTTTCTTTTTCTGTAGGAGGGGGGAATGAGCGGTTCAACCATAACGTGTGTGTTAGTGCGTACGTTTTTATGTGTGTGTGCATATAGACACACGCCAAAGTGTAAATTTCATTGAAGGGACGCGGGAAGGGCAAATGAAGTCCTCTATCTAGCCAGTTGAAGTCCCCTGGCTACACCACTGGAGCTGGCATTGCCCTCTTTCCAACCATCCATCAGAAGTGCATTAAGAACAGAAGAAGAAAAACAGCACGCTCAAACAAGGCAAACCATAGGCGTGTGCATGTAAAAGGCCCGAGGGGAGGGGGGCATTATTTCGAGGGGGTACAAAGTTAGCCCTTTGCCGAGTCGCACCTGTCCCGTGTTTGTTTAAACAACGGGGTTATTAGCGCACAAATTACTGACAATAATGACAGCTGAATGATCCGGATGTTATTTTCCAAGACCTCTTTACTTCCCGTTTTTAGTTCCTGAACGACAAGGAATACCATGGTGTCAACCTTGAGCGTGTCCACATGTCCTCGTGATAAAAAAAAAAAAAAAAACGCTGGCAAACGGGGCAAAAAAAAAAAAAAGACGGGATGTTGCGCTGCTCAGACTTGTCTGAACAGCGCAATGTTCTGCGACGACATGTCTGAACAAAGGCGTACCATTGTGAGAAGCCTGTCACCATTTGATTTTCATTTGTCATCCATTGTTAAGCCGCGTTGTATTTCGAATCGACCAACGGGCGATTACATCACAACTTAGATGGCACCGAGATAAAACTTTGCCCCCCCCCCCCCCCCTCATGAGGAAACCCTGTATGCGCACGCCTAAACGTATTCTTTGTCTGAAGGCTCACGAGCGCCACACCACTACACACTTGCGGGACATCGATTGTGCGCTTGCTTTCTCTGTCGGCAACGCACGCGTTTCGTCATCGCTATATAGGGTAAATGCGTAGGTCGGTACAATGAGTCGGCGTACCTGAGAACTCAGTACTTGGCGCGGTGGTACTCGCTGGCATCGACGCCTGCGCACTGAGGGCAACCGACCTCTTTGCCTGCAGGCTCCGGAAAGATGGTACGTCGGGATCGCGTCGAAAGGCCCAATCGCAGAAGGCACGACCTCCGAGATCGGCGGACGCGGCACACACATCTCGCAGACGATGCCAGAACGCTATAGAAGGGCAGAGAGAAAAGCTGATCATGCAGTGGGAACGTCGGAAACGTACGCGTAGTCGCTGCCAAACAATTCAAAGCAGCCGCCTCTGCGCGAACGAGAACATTTTGGCGCCAGACCACCCACCACGAGCCTGTTTCGTACGGAGTGTCTTACCACGGCCGCTAGATGGAAACGCGCACCGTCCCGTTCAGGATCCGCTGTCTTACTTATACTCGGCGACAACGTTTCTTGGCATTAGAGCGAAGGATACAGAGCCAAATGGCACGCATCCTACCTCCAGTGAATGTAGTACCACAACACCCGCATTTCCACCGTGAAATATAGATGTTCACCCTTTAATTTCTAAGTGGAGCTATTTGAGACAGAACGCAGCTCCCGCCATCAAGATAGTCGTATTCACTTCAATTTATTCGTTGTGACATCACATTTTTGAACGCGCGATAAAGTCCCGCTTTTTAAGCTGCTCATCAAACGCTTAGAAGCATCTGTGTCTACATAAAACGCTGATGGTGCACCTCCGTCACTTTTTATATATCGCTACGAGACGCGCACCACAACGAACTAATTCGCGTGGTGCTACATGTGCAGAACCTCCGCGCCCCCGTAGGTTTCCCTTCAGTGGAAAGAAAGGTTGTCGCCAAGTATAGCCGCATACTTCTGACTGAAAGTACACAAACACACTTCGTTTACACAAGAGCCACTTACACGAGGATATTGAATTTTCACGTTTGATGAGGCACTCAAGACTTTGCATCTTGAGGTTTCTTCTAGAGTGTAGAATCGGGACTTGCGACCTATAGTTCTCGGTTGTCACGCTTTATCCGCTAAACAAATCACGGCCGCTGGGTTTAAAAAGCAGACCATACAGTGGGAGCCTAACCCTCAGCTCGACGCAGGTGCGTTTAGTAAAGCATGGTCGCATCACTTAGTCCGCGCTCATACGGGCAAAGTTCGAAGTTGCGTCACTAGCAGTCATACATGGGATAGCAAAGAAAGCCAATAAATAGAAAAAAAGCTGCTCGTTGCTTCTTACGCACTCATCAAACTGATAAGCTACGACTATTTTACAGACAGGTTTCGGTGCTGGCATGTTGGGTTGCACAGCTTGCCGTTTCGTATGTTTATAATAAACTAAACGAACAATGCTGCTGTAGACGTATTAGATGAAAATGGTTTGGTGTCGCCGACGTTTCCTGACGTTACCAATCCAGGTCCCGATATAAAAATAAAATTGAAAAAAAAAAACATTCGTTTACCAGCCCAAGGTGTGGGCACACATATATGCTTTACATAAGATTGCCTATACGCAAGCAGGACTTAAATTCAGCGACGTGCGATACGCTGCCCTCGGTACGGCCTGGTATGTGGGCCACGCCGCTGTAATGGGCGCAGTTAAACGCCGCTCTCTCGAAAAAGACGAGAGAGAGATCTCGTTGAAGGCAGCCACGGCCGAAGAATCGCGGCGCGGCGATGGAGATTGATCTCGCCTCCGCGCATTGTGGTGGCGCGCGTCGCGGTTTTAAGCTGTGTGGGCCGCGCCGCCGCAGTTGCGACGATTACGACAACGACGACCTTGCGGCCGGGCCGCTGCTATCAAAGACTATAGCAAGTGCGCACGCCTTCACTCTTTTCTGATCCACACTTTGATGAGAAGCCCTCATCGCGGGTGCGCCCGCGTATGGACCTTTTCAGCGAAGGCTCCCGGGCCTGGGCCGCCATAGTATACAGTGGCCAGCCACTATAGCCACAGTCCACTCTGGACTGTTACATGCGTGACCCTCCCCACTGCCGAGGCTGTGGCGTCGGCTTTTGTGCTTGCGTGCAACAGCCCAGAAAGGAGGAAACCCTATTCCCGTATTCTAGAACGTCCCTTCACTCAACGCTTCACCTTCACTTGAGAAAGCCGCCGATGGGAGCGCCGTCTCTAGGCACGGCAAGTCACTGCATATCAGCAATAATCTGCTGCGATGCTTGAGTAGCGCAGCGTCGTTTTCAGCCGAGCTGTGGCGCGGTGCTCAACTCTGTCAAGTGAAGGGTGGAAGTCGAGTCGAGGAGCATTTGTGAATAGGAGGGGGGGGGGGGGGCTAATCTCCGTAAAAAAAGATCTATAGACGAGCGTGTTTTTACCAACTCTGCGACAGAGCCTGTGGCAAGGGGAAAGTTCGTGGAAAAAGTCGTTCACGATTTGCTTAGGTTGTACCAAGTGGAATGCTTTACATTGCAAATAGTTCTTTAAGATCCTGCAAGTTGGCAGAAGGGCCAGATAATTCACTAGCAGTCATTTGTAGCGCAAAGTCATAATGAATTCCAGACGAATTCTTCAGAACGAAGCATTTCGTGTATGCAGTTCAAGAAAAATTCGTCCTAGTCCGAGGATCGAACCCGGAACCAACGCCTAACCGGTAGGATCACTGTTAATTGAACTAACCAGGATTCTAGGGGCTTGTAGGTTGCTTGTGGCTCCGAGCTACGTGCTCGTAAATTATACCTTCCATGGTACTCTACCGTTGGGCTTCCCTCGAGACTGAGCGATGTAGAGGGAAGCAAATTTTCCTCTTTAGCTTGTTCCACGAAGCTGTAGTTCAATTTACTTCGTAGTTTCGGAATGCAGCCCGATGTTACGGTCCGGTTTTTTTTTTTTTCGTAGTTTCGTGCAGCATACGCGAAAATTTTCCTTTGCCAACCACGCACAAGCTTCTTCGTAGTTTCGTACCGCCGTATGACGTTGTATTTCGACACTATATATAGCACAACGCAAAGTTAAAATCACGTTCGTATATTTAGCTTCGTACTGTACACGCAAAGCTTTTCGTAGTAACGAGCGCGGTAATCTCTCCCAGAGTTCTCCGTTTTTTTTTTCTTCTTTTCTTCAGCGCAATCCGCAACGCCAGCTGTCCAGTCTCATGACGTCATGAGGAAGAAAGCTTTCAAATCAGCTGTGAATTGTTTCCTATACCCTGCTTTCCCTTTGCAGTGCTACGTCCGCTCTGCCTTGTCTAGCATGACTATCATGCGCGACGACCTGACGTCACGTCATTTTGTGCGTTTTCGACTGCGATAGCGGTGACAACGGTGTGTAGCGGAAGAGATCGAAGTTCAGATCGTCTGGAAGCCCAGAGTGACAATGTCCACGTGGTTTGTGAAGAGATGAGCGGTGAAGAGAAGATGACGCTTGTGTAGAAAAAGTCTAGCGAAGGCGAAAGGGGGGGGGGGGGAAGTGAAGTGATTTTAAGTGAAAACAAGAGAAAATTGAGCCCCGTAACTGTCTCTCAGGGCGAAAGAGAAGTTACTTTTTCGTCTGCGAGCTCTGACTGGTTTAGGGGCCAGTTCCCATTTGGGCGCCGCTGTACAACGACTATTTAATTTCTCAATTACCCACGCGACATGTGTGGGATGTCTCGCTAACCTACTAAGAAGAGAGCGCGCATCTTGCGAAAGACGACTTCGAGAGGCCGCGCTTGTACAGGTCTTATCACGACGCGCAAGGCTGTATACGACTCTTAGCGACGGCTCATCATCTCAACGATAATTCCGCAGCTTCGGACGCCCTCACGATCTGGAAGAGGTCGTTTCACAAAGAGAGAGAATCAGTCGATGCCGCAGGTCACCTAGATTCTAATCGGTCGGCACCAACTGCGCTCAATGAGCCCGAGGCAGGCGTTGTTCGCGAACAATGAACGCAAGTTTGACGCAACGGCGCGGGATATGGTGGAGACTTAGGGCACGTTAATGGGTAACGCACTGCGTTCGTGTGGATGAGAGAACGCGATACGCTGATAGTTTACATAGTTAAGCGGACAAAGCTGCATGGCACTCGCTAGGTGGTCCACTTCGGGGAGCTGACGCAAGGCCCTTCTTGAAAAGGAATGTGGTGGCCGACGTTGTGTAAGCCGCTTCGCGGGCTATTAGAAGACTATTAGAAGTGTCTTAAGTGCAATGAACATAAAAAAATTGGGTTTATTCGGAGAGGAAAGTAAGGCGCCCGTGCAGTGAACGAGTTCCCAGCTGCTAAGTACCTCAACTCTCTGGCGTTGCATCATTTGGTGGGAATATTGCCACTTACGCGAAGAATATACTATACTTTCTCGCACAGCGCTTGCACTATAGTTTGGCGAGGACGAAAACGAGCACCGACCAAGATGAAATGTTTCGACCTTTTTCTCGAAAATCTTTCTTGCGTTTAGACCTTAGCACGCGAACCACGGTCACAGTGAACGCTGCGTTCTCGGATATCAATCTAATTGAGGTTAATTATACGTAATTGAAAATATCCATTCTACGTTGTCAAAACCGTCGGACAGCGAAGCTGCAAATGCACGAGCGTACGTGGTTGGCCAGTCAGGTCACGTTCGTCACCTTCATAAAAAAATTATTATCATGATCACTTCAATCATCATCCTCACTGTCAGGCAGTTTTTTTAACAACAACCACTACTACTACTACTACTACTACTACTACTACTACTACTACTACTACTACTACTACGACGACGACGACGGTACAGGGTGAACTAGGGCTTGTATTCACAAACCAATCTCATCCTTGTCACGCGTTTTCCTTATGTGTTTCCTTATGGACACTGGCCTAGTTTATCGAAACCGCTAAGGCACAAAGTCGGCAGGGCAGTATTCACAAACTAATCTAGTAGTTATCTTTTACCATGTCACCATTTTACTACCCTTACAACGCACGTAGAGGGTACAGAAATTTCAGAAAAACATGATACAAGGATACTATTACTCTTGTCTGTTTGTCTTCGCGCCTGTTGGTCTTCTCGCCTTCCGTTTTCTCGTGCACTGTCTGCGCGCCGAAATGTCTCCAAGATTAGTTTGTGAATACGGGACTATGACAGCTTCGCTGCAATTATTTTAAACATCTCTCATACTTACCCAACATCACTACTTAAGCAGTCATCTTTATCAAAACTTCGCCTCAAGTTCTCAAGCCTGGCGTCAGTCACGAATGCGCTACGCCGGAACCATTCAATTAATAGCGCCAGTGAGGACGTGCCCACTATAGACGCGCCGTAACACGATCGACGACCCGCTCGAAAGACGAAACCAGCGAGTGGCTGATACCACAGAGCGGGTCACGATTAGGGCGGCACCACTGATTGCTGCTGCGGCGCAAGGGAGAAGGCCACGGACGCATCACGTGACGGAACGCTCCGCTACAGTCTTCGCAGTCGCGGCGATAACGCAGCAGTGATATACAGCCCTTCCCAAAGCAGCCTCTCTAGTAAGTGAAAAGATTAAGAGAAAAAAAAATATATCTTGAAAGACGTTAAGGCTGTGTTGCTAAGGGGCGTCTCCGAAAGTAGCTTCTATACTCACCAAGGCATCCGGCGTAGAGTCGTTAAGCTCAATTCGATCTTGTTTACGTTAATGTACTCTTGATGTGTGCTTGCGCACTTGGAGTCGAATGAGTCGTTGTATATGCCTGCCCGTCTGTTCGTGCACGCACCCACATCATATACACTCGTGGACTAAGCATGTGCGTCTATAGGTGGCTGTGTGCAGGATTGCGCATTTTTGTGCCCTGTATGTATACACTCAAACCTGTACACGTGTAAATATGTATGCGGGGTGGTAATACCCATTTTCGTGAAACCGCGAACCATTCGCTTCGATGTCAACGCACGAGTCCAAGGCAACACTTGGTTTATCACTATACACGCCAGCTTACCTAATCACTCGTGTATGTGCGCATACGCGCGCGCCTATGTCTCACTTGGGCGTCTGTGTTCTCATTTGCATGCACGCAGCCCCGCTAGCGGAGATGCGATGCGCATCCATTGACCCAAGAAACGTTACGATGACACGAAGGTGTCAATGTTCCACTCACGTCCTCCGCCGCCATTCCTTTTTACCCAAATCGCGTAAGCTACTTTCCACTCGCACTGTTTCTCGAACACCGCAGACTATTAACGCCGAGCGAGACTACAGTGACCAGAATTTTGTGGGATTAATTCCCGACCGCACTCGGCTGCTGACCCGCAGGTAGCGGGATCGAATCCTGGCTGCGGCGGCTGCATTTCCGATCGAGGCGGAAATGCTGTAGGCTTGTGTGCTCAAATTTTGGGGCACGTTGAAGAACCCCAGGTGGTCGAAATTTCCGGAGCCCTCCACTATACGGCGTCTCTCATAATCATATATTGGTTTTGTGACGCTAAACCCCCATACCAATCAATCAATCAATCAATCAATCAATCGATCAATCAATCAATCAATCAATCAAATTCCCGACCACGGTGGCCACAGTTCCATGGAGCGAAATGCTAAAGGCCCGTTTCCCTGGATATCGGCGGACGCTAAGGAACACAAGGTGAACGAATTTACCGGAGTCCTCCACTGCGGCCTCCTGCACAAGCATGCCGTAGTTTTCGGACGTAAAACCCCGGCACTTACTATTATTACTAACGCTGAAGTATTCACACTGGGATGCCAGCTCAACAGGGTACGCCTTTAAGTAATATACTCCTCTGTTTATCTATCCCGACCTCTGTGAGATTTTGCTGACTATCCGGTTTCTCGATATATAGAAAGGTCAAGGCGTCATCGTAAGAGCAGCATCAAAATTATAAAGTGACAACAATAATATCCGGGGTTCAACGTCACAAAACCACCACATGAATATGAAAGGCGGCCCCAACGGAGGGTTCCAGGAATTTCGATCATCTGGTGTTCGTGCGCTGACGTCACAAGGCATGCACGTGGGGCTCTGCCACTTCGCCTCCATCGCGGCCTTCGGATCAGCAGTTGAGGCTCCGTGCATCGCTACACCACCGCGGCCCCGAACCGCGATTATCACAACGCCGTCGAAACTACAGAGCCGCATTGCGTGATGCCAGTACGTTATTACAGCACCAATTTAGCGGAATTCGTGGTCTTTATTTGGTTTACTGTTACGACTGCTGGAAATCTATGTAAATCGCTGTATATGTACATACGATATGGTATTCTGTTTTACTTGTTGGTTTTCTCGTCACTGCACCGGACTGCTTGTTGTTACTGCCCTGTATAGTCTGGTCGTTGGGTCTCGTCAAGCTACTTCTGTAGCTTTTAACCCAACGCAACCATCCAGCATGTATAAACTGGAAAAAATAAATTGAATTGAACTGAATTGAATTGACTATCAGGAAGCGTCTACCAGAGGAGAGACCAAACGGCCACCATGCATGCGACCCACGCCGCGCCGCAGGATTGATGAAACGTCGACAAAAAAAGCCTCGCTCGAAAAAAAACTTGACCCAACGTTGGTCCTAAGTGTCCTCTCTTGGAGCACTCGCGAAAGGCATCACTTCAAAGTGTCGCGGACAATAATACCTACATACGCGATAGCGCGAAGCCACGGGTGAGACCGAATAATTGACTCGGAACTGCGACACAAAACGAGCAGAAAAACTGGGTCACTTCCTAGGTACGCGTCACTTCAAAAAACTCCAGATGACAAACAAAAGGAAAATAAAGATAAGTAAATTAACAAAAAATGACGTTGAGGGTATGTAGGAAGCGCAGCGGAGCGGAAGGTTGGAGCAACACAGACGCGAGAACACAAACGGCTTCCGGAAACTGATGTTTCATTCTGCCACGTACCTATACGTATCTCGCTATGCCTTCGTTTATTATTTCTTTTTTTTTGTTTTGTATTTGCGCTTCTGTACGGCCTCGGATATGAGTGCAAACTAAACACCTAGGCTTTCTTTCTTTCTTCCTTTCTTTCCTTCTTTATTTCTTTCTTTCCTTCTTTCTCATGACGACTCTGTTATGCACCTCTGATAGACAAGACAGCAGCAGCGAAAAAGTAAAACGTTTGTCATCCCTTTTCCGACTCGCTTTGAGTTGTACATCCACCCGCGGAGTACGTAATAACGTTTTCTTTTCTTTTCTACTCCTTCTTTTCGAGTGCACCACACCTGATCGTCGCTTACCGCCGACAGCGTTTCCAATTACGTCTCCGTGTATACACTTGTAAGCGATCCGCTTCCTTAAGATACCCAGACGCGACCTCGATTTTCTCACGAGAATACAAACGTGGACCTTCTTTACAGGGTACCACTTTGATAGGCGCTTGTAAAAGCGGCGTTACACCTAAGGCGCTCTCGAAATAACACCGAGGTATCACAGTGAAATCGTAGTACACTGTAATAGAGCGACTGAGTGAGTGACACTCGATCACTAAATTCAACCTGCCAGCAAAACCAGCACCAGAAAAAAAAAAAAACGCTTTATTACGCCGCTGTCGCCGACGTTGGAGAAAGAAAACGGAAAAACACCGGCGCCTATCTTCGGAGCGGTGGTTAGAGAGACAACAATAGACCGTTCGCAAAAGAATGCGAACAGCGCGCAATCCGTCTTTCGCTTTTAGTTACAGCGCGAGACCGGCGCAGAGTCTTGCTTCCAGTGTTACGCTGTACTGCAATGCCAGTCGACTAAGGCTCGCGTTGTTTACTGCATTAACTAAGAAGGACCGGTGCCACATGAGCACGTTTTCTGATCGCGATCAGCGTAGATCCGAATCGAATTTCCTGATCGTGATCAACAATCATCACTGCTAACGGTCCAAAACTAATCCGGGCCGCGTTTAGCGATGACATCACTCAAATCGCGATCACGTGGCCAGATTTAAATGCGCAGATCGCGAAAACTTCGATCCCGATCGGTCATGATCGCGAATAAGTGTACTCATGTAGCAGGACTTCATTTGGGTCGAGCCTATAATCCGGATCGCCCCCGATCCGGTATGTGACACCGGTATGTGATTAAATAAGATAAACTGCGGAGTTTCAATCGCCAGAACCACGATATGACTAAATGAGGCACGGCTGCGTAATGTTCGAAGTGATTTTTGTCCAGTTGGGTGCTTTTTTTAGCATGCAGCTCAATATAAATGCATGTATGTTTTTGCATTTCAAGCCCGTCGTAATGCGACTTCCCTGGCAAGGGAATCGAACCCACGTCACTGAGATCATAGCATCTCAACACGTTACCTTCTAGGCTACCACCTTCTTCTACGATCTCCAATGACCCACAGTCAGGTACAGGTCGATGCTCTGTCTTAAATATCACCGAATAAAAAATAATTGAGCGTTTCACAGAGGGCTTGTCATCACTGCGCTCCACCCCACGGCACCGCAAGAAAATGCGCTTGGCGGGCACGTTTTTTCGCTAAGTATCAATGCGGCAAGGATGATGTTCTTTATGCCGTGAACTGGTAGTTTAGTGACTTACAAGGGCACTTGCTTAGGCGAGCGGGTAGCTAATCATAGTAACGTTATTGTGCACCGCTTAAAAGACGGAGACTCACCTCCGTATATTCAAAAACGCTCCTCGACTCGACTTCCACTTTTCACTTGACAGAGTTGAGCACTGCGCCATCGCTCGGCTGAAAATGACGCTGCGCTACTAAAGAATCGCATCAGATTGTCGTTGATATGCAGTGACTTGCCGTGACTAGAGAGGGCGCTCCCATCGGCTTTCCCAAGTGAAGGTGAAGCGTTGAGTGAAGGGACATTCTAGAATACGGGGGTTAGGAGACGGAGACTCCTAGGTCTTAGAGTGGTTCGTATCCTAAATATTAGTCCTTCAAGCGATGCGCAATAACGTCTTCTGAGTGATTAGACCCCTAAATCTTCCCTCCTTTAAGCGGTGCGCTATAACGTAGCAATAATTTAGTGACATTTAACATTTGATCACATTTAGTGTGCTCGTCCGGCTCGACGATACAGTGTTCACGATATTCGGCTACTGACCCAAGAGTCACCAGTTCCAAGTAGGCGAAGGCCCGTGTGCGATGTAAGCGCACGTGTAAGAACATTTGATTGACGAAATTACCAGAGCTCTCTATAGTGCGGCGTGCTCCCCATTCATATCGTTGTTTTGGCACAAAAACTCCAGTTATTGTTACACTGTTCCACTAAGTGCAAGGTGTGCATAAGATTGACTCTCCAGATTTCGTTTACATACGGAAGCAGGTGACGCACTATTTTGTATACAGCACTGTCGACACTGGGAAAATGTGGGGAAGGGGGAGGGAGGGAATAATAAGGCGGCGAACAAGTGCATTGGCAAACGCAATATAAACGGCTGCCAAAGTAGGAGCGACTGCTAAGATCGAGTATGTGTACATGCGCGAGAACTTTCAGAATCCGCTGTAAGGGGTCACGCACTGCACCCGTGGTGTCCTGATGGTGCCACGTATTTCAAAGGAACCGCATGGTACCGCATAGGGCCCTCTTATTGAGGCGTCCTATGCTGAACCGACGTTTGATAGCTGCGCAGCAGGACGGCGGGTGGGAGGCGGATCTTCGCGGTGAAATATAAAGGATCGGCTGTCGACGCGACGTTGTCGTTCTCACGGTGACGTCCCAGCTGATTCGTCAACGACTTCGAACATGCCAGGATGCGAAGAAAAAAGAAAATAAACTATACAAATGTTTCGAGACAGCAAGCACACGAAGAAGGCAGCTGCTTTTTTTATGTTACTTTCGTCAAACCTAATGGCGGCCAATATGTCGCGCCCGTAGAGTCGCTTTCTCGTGCTCAGCGTATGTATGAAGCCAGCCAGAGTCCTTTGAATCATTTTTAAGAGTCTTGATATGACACTCATATCAAACTCTCTTTGAAAGGGTACGCGAACTCTCGCGTGATATCATTACACCCTCTTCGGGGAGTCGTGCCAAGAGAGTAAAAGTGCCTTTATAAAGAAAGTAGTATAACCTGGCATGTCAGAACTCCCTAAAAAGAGCAAAACACACGTACTCCCCCTCTTCTCTCTCTCTCTCTCTCTCTCTTAGAAGTGTAGTACTGGTCCCAATGACATGCATGCATGCTGCCCATCCAATATTGCGCGCACATTTTTTTTTCGTTTTTTTTTCGAGCTTTGCCCTTTATTCAAACTCTCTATCATCCGCATATTTTGTGTAGGGCATGGAGCATACTGGATTCTAGACTTACTTGCATTTTTCTATAACCACCGACAGCGCGACAGGTCGTAGGTACACGAACTGCGCGATGTACACAATCAGATCCGTTGGCACAGCCGAAACGTGGAGCCTATACATGGCGTTGCTTATAACGCAGAGGCAGCAGCAGCAGCCAGGCGAGTGGTTATGATGAAGAGCTCTGGCGCCTCTCGGCGATGCGGAGGCGGACGCCCTCGGAAGCTGACGTGATTAAACGGTTTTCGTCCCGCGCGTTTCGGCACGCCGCGATCGTCGACGACGCAGCCAGTGCGCATAATACTGCACCGCTCCCACGCGGGTCACGCAAGAGGGTCACCGACGCGGCGCTTCGACGCTCACGGAGGCCGGCCTCCAACTGAAACTGCAGCCATCGTCAAGGTTGCCAAGACGGTCCGTCGCCTGCGGCGCAACACAGACGCCTTTTCGGTTCACGCAAGTCAAGAACAAGACAGGAAATAATCCAGTTGCACAGACTGTCTGCTGGTATAGAGCTTCGTCTCGGCGTCGGATTACCGTCTGCTCCTTCTTAACTCTCTTGTCTACCGTCTGCTCCGAACGGCTGAGTGAAAGAGCTCACAGCAGTATACGCCTTACAGAGTGGGTTCCAATACTGCGCGTTAGACGGCTAAGCGGACAGCGAGCGTCCTCTGACACTTTTGCTGCCATTCACAGTTTTGGTAGGGTTTTGGTAGGAGCCGGAGCAAGCGGAATCAGCAGAACAAAAGCCTCCGAGATCGACAGGAGTTTCGCCACTTTGCCAGCAAGGAAAGAGCACATGCACCGTGGCATGATGAAAAAAAAAAAAAGCGGATTCTAACGAAGCCCGCAAAACACACAGCTTAGCAATGACAGCACTTAAAGAAAGAACAAATATGCAAGCTATGCGTAGCTGCCCAAACAAGGCGCGCAGACTATGTGTAAGACTTTGAAACTAGCCAGAACGTTCACTAGCTCAGAGGAAGATGAATTAACGCTTGTGTATTTGATGCGAAATGCGTTTAGTATCTCAAGGTCAGAACACAAAAGGAGTTACACACAAACACAATTCTGAGCTTTCTAATATTTCTGTTGTTGACACGAGGTGGAGCCACATCGCACAGACGTCGTCCAAGAGCGTTCCATCACTCCCGCGACTCGGGCTTGAAGCTGTCTCTCAACATGTCAGCGTAGATAGTCTAAATAGAATGCTTTCCAGAACTGGGACTCATCCGTCATAGCTGTACATGTGGACGTAACGGATACATACATAGGCCCGAGAAAAGCTTGAATCGAAAACTATACATTGTATACGAGCTTTCGTTCGTCTGCTGTTCGTGCCTTTCGCCCGTCTCGTTTGGAAGAAGCTTAACAGTAACAGACGCTACGCGGTAGCGTAGGTAGCGTTGTAACGCATACAGCCTATTGGCAGGACTACTGTCAGCTCTATCGAATTTTGAAATACTCACGTTCACGCTTTGATTAGGCTTCTAAAGCCTCCGCCTTCGTAATTAACGCAGTGCACGTATTATACAACACAGCTTAACAACCCGTGAAAATGCGCAGCGGAGAATTAAGCATGCATAAATCGAACTTCAACGTCACGTCCGCACTAAACCAGTTACCACAGAAGCGCTAATAGTCGTAATTAACGCGCGCTCAACTCCACAAAAGCACGCGGCGCCAAGTCGTTAGACACACGACTGGTTCGTTTTCGCGGGTTAGGCCTAGCGAATCGATCTCGTACAGTTATCACCGAATGCCATCTCTCTGGACGCAGCCGTGCTGCGTGGTTTGGCTGCCGCAACCAGGCCGACTGCTAATGGTTCAATATCGTCTTTCCTGTTTGTTTGTTTATTTCATCTCATGGAAAACCACCTCGTTTCCTGCACGCGGAAATAAGTGTAACCGCAAGCAATATCGATTGCTCGCGATTAGACGCTCCGCTTTCCGAAGCAAAATTACCAATGCCGTAACACGTATAGCGACCACATTTTATCGATGGTGCACCGAGTATACGACACGAGCAGCGACAGGAATTCCTTTCGTACGTGTCTCTAAGCAAGCTGCGGTAAAAGTTGTCGCGCGATACCAGCAGCAGTGATAGCGAAACGGAAGAAGAAGTTGACGAACAACTTATCCAACCCAATATCTCGCACGACACCAGATCGCTCCTGTCGCATATCTTTTTGAAACACTGCTCTGTCGTGTTCGAACAGGCCAAAACATGGATGCTTGTCTCTATACTCGTTCACTATATAACCTGTTCGGAGCCTTGCGCCATAGGCTTCCCAATAAAAGAGCGGCGTTGCGTATGTATAATTGTGACTACCTGGTGATACTGCGAGGGCCTGTGAGACTGATTGATTGATTTACTGATTGACTGATGATTGATTTGTGTGGTTTAACGTCCCAAAACCACCATATGATTACGAGAGACGCCGTAGTGGAGGGCTCCGGAAATTTCGACCACCTGGGGTTTTTTAACGTGCACCCAAATCTGACTACACGGGCCAATCATTTCCGCCTCCATCGGAAATGCAGCCGCCACAGCCGGGATTTGATCCCGCGACCTGCGGGTCAGCAGCCGAGTACCCTATAGCCACTAGACCACTGTGGCGGGGCGGCCTGTGAGACTGCACTATTAATTAATTAGTTAATTATTATATTTATCCGTTATTCTACAAGGCTTCTAGTCATAAGTTGCAGTGGGCAACACAAAATAAAGAACACTGCAATATTTACTATAAATTACGTTCATTATAAAAACGTTGCGAACACAAATTTGGAGCACAACGGGTTCCGAATTCGGAACACAACAAGCAGAAAGTTCCCGCGACAACCATTCCAGATATACGCCGGTCGCATTCTGGGACGCCTGCCTGCATGAAAGCGGCAGTCTTGATATCGCAGAAGCATAACTCGATAATACAGCTCGAGTTATTTCCTCATTAACGTACCCCCAAGTAAGCCCACAGTCAGTACGAAGAGTTCGACAGGGTAGCCAGCCGGCCTAAAAACTGGCTAACCTTCCTGTACTCCCGCTTATTTCTTTCCTCCTCCTTCCTCGACGCAACACTGCGCAATGTGAAGCGCACTTGGGCCAGCAGAGAGCTCGACTACAGCACGCAGCTGACTCAAAGGTAGCGGGTTCGATCCCGGCGGCGGCGGTCACATTTTGATGGAGGGGCGAAATAGTAGTGGCCCCTATACCGACAGTTGTCGGTGTGTTCGGTAAACAAAAGAACCAGGATGGCCGAAAGTTCCCCGAGTCCCCCACTGTAAGCGGCGTGCCTCATAATCGCATCGTGGTTATGATTTATTCTTTTTAATTTATTTTACCCTCAATTGCACAAAGCTTTACACGGGGGGGGGGGGGGAGCGGAGTACATAAAATTACAAATCATAAACAAAAGCAAACAAAATAACATCAAAATAATGAAAATTACAATAGATATCAAAATACAATGTTAGGTTATACAACTGAATCCAAACGTATAGGTAGAATCCCAGATATTATTATTATTATTATTATTATTATTATTATTATTATTATTATTGTTATTATTGTTATTATTGTTGTTGTTGTTGTTGTTGTTGTTGTTGTTGTTGTTGTTGTTGTTGTTGTTGTTGTTGTTGTTGTTGTTGTTGTTGTTGTTGTTGCAGTCCACTGCGTAGCTTTAGCAATGCAGAAAGTGTGTCCGAACAGCGAATGCACTCACGTTAAACATTCTGCCATTCAGTACAACGCGTGTGCAAGAGGCACGACTTGTCGAAAAGAAGGAGAGAAAGGGAGGAGCTGTACAGAGTCGGATCAAACAAATCACCAGGGAAACGCGGTTTCGCCTCTTTCCTTCGCGGTCGGTGGCCCCAGTAGAATAAATCTCACTGCACAACCAAGCGACTCGCTGGCACCGCGTAATGTCTTCAACGACGAAGGCGGCGGCGGTGAAACCGACGTCAAAGACACCCCAAACGTCATCACCATCAAGTAAGGGCTCAGGCGCGTACAAGCGAGCGCCGTTCAAACACTCGAAATGCACAGACGCGCGCGCCCGCCTTTTCATTTACGCCTCGTTCAAACGCGCGTCGCGTAAATACGCCTCAACTCTCTCTTTTCTTTTTTTTTTGCTTTTTTTTCTGTCCTCTCGTTTACGCGTAATCCCACTTTCTTTCGACTCGCCGTCTTCTCATCAACAGGGAAAACAAAACAAAAAAAGGCGACCCAGAAAGCGCCGAGTCTCGCAGTTATTGCATGCCTGTTTATGCTCGTTCACTTATACCTTATCTGTTTAGAGTTTCCGTTCACCGGAAGAGCAAGAGGGGAGTGCCAGCTAGCAGACCAAACAACATTCCTTCTTGACTTTGTAAATTGATGTACTCGCTATGAGTACTCTGGGGTGCATACGGTGTTTAACTAAACTTCCGGTACACTAACTGACTTAATGAATATTTCATTTTTTATTTAAAGTGAAGCGCAAATAGAGTTATAGCCACGTAATAACGACGACTGTTACTGTATTCTTGGCATACCGGCATATTTAAAATAATTAGTTATATAAGAAGCGCCAGGACACTGTAAACGAGGTATGCTGTATTTCAGGTTCCTGTCAGCTTTTTTTTTTTTTTTTGTAAGCTTTGGTGCTCTCTTCAATAACTGAGCACATAAGGTATTGTATGGTATATTAATTATTTAAACTCATTCGAACACATACGAACAAAGCTTGGGAGAATGTATTCACTGATGCATATGTCTAGAGTCTGGGAAAGCTATGCACAGGAAGAAATACAATACAATACAATACAATACAATGCTGCGCAATGAAATGCAATGCAATAAAATACGTCCGAAGCAGGAAAGCGGCGATTATAAAACGAAGGACGTGATGATATTCCATCGCATGCCTTGTCTGCCTGGCTGTTCGTCCCGGTATGCATTTTACAATAACTGGTTTGCCCTTTGAGTGTATGAATGGCATTGGCTAGTGTTGTGCTGTATAGTGCAACTGCATTACATTGTAGTCCTTGTTGCACATAACTTTCTCGAACTTCATACACAGACTGCACTTCAGTGAAGAGCTGCTCGCCAAGCAAGCTACGTCACAGAAATTAATCGTTTTCCTTATTATTTTTTTCTTGTCCTCGCGACATACCGTAAACCAACACTACCACCGGTCGGTAATCAAGTGATTTATCGCGATTCAGTCGCGGTAAAATTAATGAAAGCCGACAGGCCACGGCAGACCCCTTACGACCCATACACGGCGCATAACGAAAGAATGAACAAAATGAAAAGAAAAAAAAAAGATTGCCAATCGCAAAGCAAAAAAAAAAAAAACTTCGCTACATAAGATCACCAGTTGTCAAAGCACATTCCTCACGAACAACGCGACACCAGGGAAGGGACCTTGACATTTATAATGCCCACGCGACTGTTAAAAAATAAAAAAAAAATCGGACACAAGACGTGGGAGTCTCGTATAATAATGGGCCCCACGCAACGCGATACGGCACGCACTGAATTCTGCCTAAACCTACATGGAAACACTACGCCCGATTATTACCTTCTTTCGTCCCAAATTTTTTTTTCTTAGTCCCCTCGCTCCCTGAATGAAAAAAAAAAAGAAAAAAGAATATGCACGTTTCTCACACAGCAGTGCATCTCGCCTTCCATGCTATTTCTTTGTTTACGCAACTGGTGTTAATTTTCGTTCTTTATGTGTATTTCCTTCTCTTCACGTTCGCCTAAGCAAGAGGGGGAGCAAATGTGAACACGAGCGAAACAGTATACGAACCATTTATGGGCAGGGCGTCAAGCTACAGCAGCATCCACGCGTGACGCCCAACGAGCAGCTTCACCCGTCCTGATGGCTTAATGCTTTGCGACAGGCTAAGTAAGGCTCGGTCGATCGATGCCGTCTGGATTACTCTGTGAAAAAGCTAAGCCTTGTCACCAAACAGCGGAGAGCAAGAACTCACGGGGACCTTTATGCATGGAGTTTTCTAATATACACTAGAGGGAACTCTGGCGCTAGTGTTTATGGGAGCTGCAACGCACGGCGCTTCAGCGAGCATGGGAATGATGGGTATAGTACACGGGTTTGTCTAATCTTCGTACTTCTGGCCTGCTTTTGGCTCCTTGTGTGTTCATGTGGCTTGGAGCTGTTTTCTTACGAAACAAATATTAGCGAATGTTCAAGCGGTCGCGCTTCCCCACTCTAATCTTTTAGACTTGCCTTTCCAAATTGGGTCCCGGAGTTCAAAATGGTTAACTCTTTCTTTCAAAACAATACCGAAACAGAGCAATAAACGAAGCCGCAAGTACGAAGACTAGGCAAATGTGTGTACTACCCATCATTCCCATGGTCGCTGAACGATCGCAGTGACAGAGCCCCCTCTAGTTAATTTTAGGAAACTCTATGCCCTTATGATTTCGCTCATAAAGTTTCCCATACACTAGGAGTAACTATGGCGCTAGCGTCTCTGGGAGCTGCAAAGCAAAGCGCTTCAGCCAGCAGGGGAATGATGTGTAGTATACAGGTCTATCTAACCGTCATTCTTACGGCTCCGTTTGGCGTCTTATATAAGTACTTAGTTCGTTTTGCCGCAGGACGAAGTTCAGGAAAAGTTCTACAGTTACGCTTCACCACCTTGGCCGTTTTAAGGCTCCCCAATCTTGATCTTCTCACAGAGTTCAGAGCAGTCCGTTTTTTTTAATTCGAGACAAAAGCAAAGACAAAACAATGAACAAAGCCACAGGTACGTTCGAAGCCCTCAAGCAGGCTAATCCGTGCACTACGCAGGCTAATACGTGTACTCCGCAGGCTAATCAATGTACTGCCCATCATTCCTACGGTGGCTGAACGACCGCAGCGCCAGAGTCCGCTCTAGTGAACATAAGGTAACAATTCATTCGCCTAAGACGACTCGACCACGAAAACCATCTTCTTGTTCTCAATCTATTGCACCGATCCCACACCGCCCTCTTCCAAAAGCTTTCTGCGCCCAAGGCGGCTATGCACTGCCTCCAATATTGGAGACACTAGAAGCTTTTTATACGCCTGATCACCTGGTTTGACGTTGCCTTCGTGATAGGGAGCACCTCTGACCAAGCAACGATGTTATGTGATGACATGATTATATGACGCCGTGAGGACGCCACAAATTTGGCAATCTGTGACGTAATCACGTGGTGATTTTTCGCAGCAGCTGCGTTGGCGCCACGGGACGCCGACGGTGAGTTTTCGCATTTGTTGAGGCGCCTACAGGCTCGTTCACAGACGCGGCTAGCCCTGGTGGCGCGATCAAGTTATATGGTAGACATGGTCGCAAAGCTTTGGCTCAATCACTCGCTGCTCATTTTTCTCACTCGCACGACCGCATGTAGTCGTAAATTTCAGAACCAATCAGATAACCCGGAACAGGACGCCAGCTTAGTTTTCGGTGCAATGACAATGCGAGTTGTAGAGATTCTTAATACTACACTAGATGGGAACTCTGGTGCTGCGATCATGTAACCTTTATGGAATGATGGCTAGCACACGGATTGGCCTAAAATTCGTGTTTGCGGACTTCGAAGGCACTCGCGGCTTTGTCTGTTGTTGTGTTTTGGCGTTTGTTTCGGATTTAAACAAAAATTGGACACTTGTGAACATTGTGAGACTATTTGAATTGATGAGCCTCGAAGGTTAAAGGTGGTGAAGTAGAACTGCTCAACATTCGCTGAACTTCGTCTTGCGATAACAGAAATCACTCCAGGTCACATGGAGCAAAACAGTGCCGAAAAGAACGAAGCTTAGACAATCCACGTACTACCCACAGTTCCCATAGTGGCCGAAGCACCGTGCGTTGCACCTCTCGTAGACACTAGCGCCAGAGTTTCCTCTGGTGTTTGATCCAAAAACTATGATGCGAGCAGACGAGAATTCCGCGTGTCGAAGTTTTTTCGCCGTCAGTTCGCAGGTGTGAACGTGTCTGGAGGCTTTCGCCTTAATAATCGCGGCGAGGCCTCGCGATCGGGGCTGTGCACGCGTAGGCACACGCAGGGGGGCGTGATATCGGATGCGCGAGCCACGCATGCAAGCCCCACATGGTTCGTCAGCAGCAGAGGCTGCCGCTCTCAACGGGTGGCACTGCTGCATGAACCGGACGTGCCATCGCTTGGCCCAGATTGCAAATGATGAGCGCGCATCCGCCCATGTTCGAGCGCGCGCCACCAGCGATTTCAGTTCCTGTGCTTAACATAACAGCGTGTACTCGTACCACAGCGCCACCGTGTTTCGCAGACCCGCAGTTCAATGTTTGACCCGTTGGCTCGGTGGCGGATACTGAGGGAGGGTGGGGGAGAGAGGTAGGGTCTATCGCCCCCCCCCCCTTTTCCTACCCTCCTCCCTTCAGGGCTTGTCACCACTTTGTATCGCCAATTAGGACAAATGAGTGGGGTCATGGGCGTAGGTAGGATTTTGTCTTTAGGGGTGGGGGGCGAACCGGGACCTTAGTCAGCATCACCCCTGAGGTCGACAGACGATAGAGAGAGAGAGAGAGAAATAAAAAGAGAGAAAGAAAAAGAGAAAAAAAAGAGAGAGAAAGAAAAAGAGAAAAAAAAGAGAGAGAAAAAGAAAAAGAGAAAAAAAAAGATAGATAGATAGATAGATAGATAGATAGATAGATAGATAGATAGATAGATAGATAGATAGATAGATAGATAGATAGATAGATAGATAGAGAGAGAGAGAGAGAGTGGGGGGGGGGGAGGGAGAAGCATGACGTGTTAGTAAGTTCACCTGACATCGAAGCACCTTGCGGTGGAACGCTGCAACTTAACTAATGGGGTTCCTTAACGTGCCACAAAATCTAAACTAATAATTGCTGCCATTTAACGTCCCAAAACCACAGTTTGATTATGAGGGACGCCGCGTGCAAGCCTCTGGAAATTTCGATCTCCCGAAGTTCTCTATAACGTGCACCGGAATCTTCGTACACGGGTTTCTAGCATTCTAGTCTCCATCGAAATATGCGGCCGCCACGGGTGAGATTCGATTCTGCGATATTTGCGTGATCAATCGAGCACCAGCCTGGAGGGTATTACTAGAGTGAAAGGTGCTCTTAAGTCCCTATTACAATATAATAGGGCTTCCACTAAGAAACCATTTCTTGAGACTGTCATCAACTTCGCTATCATGGAGCCCAGTAGGAAAACGAAAGTGAGGGCGAAGGTTTAGTTTTTTTAATCAAGCCAAAAGTTGAGCACCTAAATGTCGGCGTATGGTGCAAGTCCCGTGACGCAAAACCGAGAAATCGTTCTCCGAAAGTTGCGCTTATGCAAATGCACCAAATGCGAGAAAGAAGGGATGAAGCGGTTCCCATTGTCCTACTGATGGCCTCCCTCTATTGTTACGCAACAACGATTAAGGACCGCGACGGTCGAGCTTGTGCGCACGCTTAATAAACGTTCACGCCTGTCACCGGACGGCATGGTATACGCGAATGCTTTGCTCTGATTGCCACGGCCTAGTTTTCCGCTTGCAATGCACTCTTCTCTGTATCTTTTTGAGATGTATGCTTACGTAATGGGCACTTAGTAGACCACTTACACCTTTGCTACGGCACACGGCCTTAGGTACCCAGAGAGCAGGAGGAGGAGGAGGAGGAGGAGGAGGAGGAGGAGGAGGAGGAGGAGGAGAGGGGGAAAGCACTCATAACGGGGCTTGTTAAGACTTCGCCGATGCTCAATTTAAACGAAATACACTGAGATCTGCGCAGTCCGGGTGTTTATTATGATAAAGGGTGGTCGTGGAGGCCTCCGGAAGCTTTTTTTTAACCAGCTGAGGTTAACAGAGAGCTCTGTAGAGCTAAAGGCTGTAGAAAGGGCTCCAGAATGCCAATCATATTAGAGGTGGCAGCCATGGACGCCACATTAAACACAAAAAGTGGCTCCTGAAATTAAAAAGAAAAGTTACGAAAAGAATCATCAGATGAAAACGTTACCATACGAAGTCGTCATGACGTTACTAATTTTGGTGGTCTGTGACGCCACAGACCACCAAAATTTGTGACGTCATCGTGACGACATAGTGCGATCACAGTTGAGTCACACAGCATGACGTCACGTGATGACGCGGCCACATAACATCCGTCACTCGGTCACAGGAAGGCCGATGCCGGAGACAAGCCATGCCCGTGCTTGTCACTAAAATTGGTGAACGTTAACCAATATTAATGACGAGGAGATCGATTGACGCCTTCCCTGTGTGCGGCACCACACACACCGCATGGAGGAAGGAAAAATATAGCGCCCACTCCATTGCATCGCAGTGAAAGAAAAAATAGAGTGTGCCCCTACAGCTTCGTTCACTAAATCATTAGATAAATTAGCCACCGTTCCTACTTGCGTTCATTCGCCAGCTGGCTTTAAGGCTATAACAACAACAGCATGTTCTAAGCGAACACACTCGAAAAATGGGCCGACGCTATTCAGTGTAACACATACTACAAGGCCCAACCAAACACTGTGTCGACAGTGACACTGCCTCTCGAGCTGGACGGGAGCAGACCTCTTGCTCTCTGCTTATGGCGCGTGTTTTCGCACAGAGCCGCCGCGACGGCCCATAAATACAACTCGCACGGCAGCCTCTGTAATCAACTCCTAACGCGAGTACGTAAGTACTTCCTCGAGCCCGTGCATTCGCGCAAGAGCGAGAGCTCTCCCGCTGAGCAAGGGCGACCTTGCTTCTTCCGGCGAAACCGCGAAACACAAGAGTCGACCGGCCAAGACTACGCAGGCGAGAGGACACGCGCTAGACGTCTAGACAAGTGGTGATATATCTTTGGCACGGAGGCACACGTTCATTTGAATGTGTGTGCATATGGAGCAGGGTTGAATTACGCGAGGCTGTATACTACAAACGAGCGCGCCACGTGTTATAGAGCGCTTCATTTAAACCCAACTCGCAAGCAGTCTATGCTTCCGCCGACTCCCTGTGCTTGGATGAAGGAGCAGCAAAATACGACAAAATCAAAGAAGCGCGAACTTCGTACAGCCATTGACTACATAAAGGCCTAAATACAACAAATTCTGATACATTTACTTAAAAAGTCGAGCACATTAACATTATGGCTCGAAGCCAATCTTAGAATATTGGCAAGAAAAGTGAAATGGTGGCGACGATAGTTAACTATGGAAGGTTGAGGCGTGTTAAGTTCGGTATATGGTGTCAGCCAAAGGTCACCCTAGTGACGTGACTCCTGGAACGCAATCCTGGAACGAAGCTCTCTATATATGCACAGCGTTCCCGTCTAATGTCTAGTAGCATTCCTCATACGACCACAAGGCGATGGATACTTGACAGACCTACCTCCTCTCGCAGGCCTTTATAGCATTACGATTGAGGTAACCGATAAGAGTTGATAAATGTCATCTTGTTGCGTTCCCAATTGCCACAACGCGGTTACGTCGCCTGTATTGGCGCATTTATCCTGCTCCAGCCTCGTTCTAACTGGACGTGTCCGCCTTGATGATTGGTCTTTACATGAAAAGCAAACCTGGCCCAGAAATTGCAGCGAAGAGGCTTTCTTCGATGCTTATAGGCAAATTACACCAGCACCACTGTCACGTTAAGATCGCGAACTTATCGCGAGATGCGAAACGAGCGCGCTGACCCCAAGAAATAAGTAAAAAAAAAAGTTGCGTGTGTCACTTGCTGATCTGCCCGGAATGTGTCAAATAAACCAGAACCCCTCGGACTGTCGCCACAAAGAAGTTGTCATTGCTAATGCAGCGCGAATAGCACATCTGCCGCTGCGGTTCTTTAGTCGAATGAAAACTTCATAGCAACATTGCCTTTGTAACGCCATAGTAAAGAGTTCCATGCTATATAATGCCAGTGGCAGGCGCGCAATGCAAAGTTTCGGTTTCACGCCCGCTTCCACATTTACGAATACGTCGCGCACAAAGCAACGCACGGACGTCTGACACTCACCCCCGTATTCACAAACGCTCCTCGATTCGACTTCCACCCTTCACTTCACAGAGTTGAGCACTGCGTTACCGCTCGGCTGAAAATGACGCTGCGCTACTCAAGAATCGCAGCAGATTATCGCTGATATGCAGTGACTTGTCGTGCCTAGAGACGGCGCTCCCATCGGCTTTCTCAAGTGAAGGTGAAGCGCTGAGTGAAGGGGCGTTCTAGAATACGGGGGTCAAACTCGGCCCTAATAGTTTCATTCGCACATTTTCCTCACACGTTGGCGCGTGCGCCGAATGCCAATTGATATAGGAACGCCCAGGCGTGGTCAGCCCGATTGTTCTGTCTTCTCGACCACGGCACAGAAAGAACCGCTTCCGCGTCAACCTTCGACGCGATTTGGCGCGCTCCCCTTTCTCGCACAAAGGACCCGCCCATCGAAGATAGCGACCGAGGCAGCTGAACATCGCCTACGGCAGTGCCTCTGGGAAAGAGATGCGTGGGAGTACGGAATGCGCGCTAAGAGAATAGCGTTATCGTGCAGTAAACGTTTGATGCGGGCAGCGCATTTTAGTTTGGCGTTTACGTGCCGAAGTTACGACAAAAAGTGAACGGGAAATTCAGCCAGCGCCGACTGGCGGACACTGATCAAAATGCAAGGTTGGTGGCGCGCAGTGGGGTTGAATGAAGTGGGAATAAAGTGAGAATGAAGTGGGTTGAGTGAAGCGGGAGAAGTGGCACATATCCATGGCAGAATTTACCTACTGAGTACTATCTCTGATCTACGACGGCCCCCGGGCATAAATTGCACTACGAGAAGGGCTTCAGTGTTAATTGAGAAAAAAAAAAAGAATGCTCACCGCTATCCCCTCCTACTCCTTTAGTAATAATAAAAGCAAATACGAACAACGCATTAAAAGTAAAATTTATACGTTCCAGATTTGTTTTTATTGAACTACTCGTAATTCCTAGGAGAGTTCAAAATGGGAAGTGATCTCCGAAACTCCGCTTAGTTGCACGTAATACTGGGTCGTCGAAGCTTCCTGGAGGCAAGCGAGTTATCTAACAAAGTCAGTTCGAAGAGGGCGCCCGAAACCACCATAATGTATTACGTGTGCTGCGTAAACCACGCGAAAACGGTAACGCTAAATCTGAAAAATAGCATGCGTACGGCGCACACTACGTGTGCTTTACTATCCTGCACATGCGCATTTAGATCCCGCTATTCCGCTAAGCACGCTATTATGCTAAGCCCATCCAACCCTGCGGTCTGTTGATGCGAACAGCATCACAGAAGTGACTACCGCTGCGTGGCATATAGTAATCTTGTTAACTCCAAAGTACGTATAAATATTTGCCAGACGTATACTTGCAAACAGTATACAGTCCCATGTTGACAAAATTATTGTTTGGTCTGAATTCGCACACCACGCACACGAAATAGTAAGAACGAAAAGGAAAGTATACGCAATAGAATGACGAGTCTCACCAAAGTGAATTAATGAATCCTGGAAAAAAAAGTATTTTATCACATAAGTACAGTGGCAATGGTACATAACAGGCGAAGATGACCGCAGCATCCTCCACAAATTCGGTCTACTTAACACCGAGAAGCGCTAAAGAGAACAATACAACTTGAATGCATCGGGGCGTCCCGAAAGCGGGTAAATAATCAGTGAGATGACATACAGGTCACGAATACTCATCCACAAAACGAATAAATCCCGGAAAAATCGATTCACCATATCGGCAAAACGCGCAGGAAACGTTCTCGTTAAAAAAAAAAAAAAAAGAGGAAGTGCGCCACAGCACCAAATTAGCGGGTTTGCATCGTGAGAAACGCACGGCGCAACACGCGGTGCCTAATCAGCACGACACAAACGCACAGCCCGGAGCACGTATACGTGATTATGTCCTTACACGCGCGCGTTCAGACACGCTGCGCCACGGCTCTGTATGTATTCACTGGGTGGACTACAACGCGGCCCATGGACCACCCGTATTAAGATGCGAACGCCATTCTTCTCTCTCCGCGTACAAAAAAAAAACAATAACAACGCGGCCTGCACGACCTTCGCCACGCACCTTGCTGCTAAGGCGGCGGTGCGCACAAGGAAGAGACCACCTACCGGCGTCGCCCAAAATGCATCGCTGCGCAACAACAATGGCGCAGCTTTCGGCGCACGCGCACTGGCGCGAGGTTGACGCAACGCAGAGCCGAGAGACAATTGAAAGAACGCCCGAAGTTCCGTCGCCGTAGTTGCGCACGCAAGCAGCGTGTGACGGGGCGACCCCAAATGAGCGCCCCCTATTACTTGCCCGGGCAACGTCAACAATAGAAACAGCGGTAGCGTGCAACCACAAGAAAGGTAACAATTGACGACGACGAAAATAGAATTGGAACACCTTCGTCTAATTAGCTGGTACTAGTATAACATTAGGTACGCAATGAGACGCCTACAAGAGCTCTACAGGATGTCTCTGCCGAGAAGGGTGCGTGTGTACGTCACCGTTACTCGCTGTAACCTTGTCTAACCATTATACTAACGGAAACAGTAAGAAAGAAAACAAACGGAAGCAACGGCGCCTACGACTCAAATAGAATGAAATAAACTTCTAAGCAAGGGGGAGGCTAACGTAGGTAATTTTAAGACATTTAAGGCAAGTGTACAGAAGTTTTTGCCCTGAAGAATTCATTTCCGTCTCCGCACCGCAGTGACATTGTTTAACTGTTGACAACAGCAGCACACGTAGGAGAAAAAGAAACGAAAAAAGGTTGAAACCAACTTTACTAAGTGTCCGAACACTAAGGACTAAATAATGAAAGTAATAAAACATACGCAAGAGTTCAACAAGAGGGTCTCTGTTAGGAAATGTTAGTACGAGTTCACACACCTATCTAAACTTGTCTAAAAATTACCAACGACAGCGGTAGTGATGATGACGACAAAGAACGGAAACGGCGACACAACTGCGATAAAAAATAGAATGAAATACCTTCTGAGCAACAGTAATAATGAGAACAGACAAAAATGCGAAGAAACGTATACGGGATGTTATTTCTTGGGGTCGCCACGGCCCCAACACTCTCAGATTTAAATGCCATATGACGAGTGGACAGGAGGATGGCAGCCTCAGTAGCTCACACGGTATACAGCGCATCCGACACGCAACTCAAAGGTGGCGGGTTCGGTCTCTGCCAGAGGCAGGTTATCTATTCGTCTACTTTACTTCCATCACATTTATATCTTAATCAATAAAAATATCTCCTATACTATCATTCGCGCTATCGCCTGTTATCGCTTTCATGTTCCTGTTAGTTCTCATAAATATTGAGTGTAACAAAGAAGCGAACGCTTAGAATTCTCATTCTTTGCTTTATTCTGAGCCACAGGTAGCTTGTAACCCTAGGAAATGAAGAAGAGGATCTCTTCGAGCGATTCCTTCCCCGAATGATGCGCATGCACCTTGTGCACTGTCGTTTCCTGAAGCTCAGTGTCCCGACTTATTGTAACTGGACGAAGTAACATAACGTACAACACACAACAGCGACGGCGAAGATGGATGGGAACAGCTACGGCGAAGATGTCGAAAACTGATCGAAATGTCAGCGACGCACTAGGCAACTCAAGCCTCTAGCCCGTTATAGAGCCTGAAGTTGCCTGAAGGCTGATGATGATGATGATTATGATGATGATGATGATTATGCGTGGCATTTTATGCGCAAGGGCCAGCGGTAGCTAAAGAGCGCCAAGTAGCCGCCTCAAAGCTAGGAAAGGCAATTCTCAAAGATGTAGACTCGAGAGGATATTGACGTTTTTCGCTAGAGGAGAGCGCGAACCTCACTGATACATGGTAATGATTGATATGTGGGGTTTAACGTCCCAAAACCACTATATGATTATGAGAGACGCCGTGGTGGAGAGCTCCGGAAGTTTCGAACACCTGGGGTTCTTTACCGTGCACCCAAATCTGAGCACACGGGCCTAGAACATTTCCGTCTCCATCGGAAATGCAGCCGCCGCAGCCGGGATTCGATCCCGCAACCTGCGGGTCAGCAGCCGAGTACCTTAGCCACTGGACTACCGCGGCGGGGCCACTGATACATGGTAATCGAAGAGTACATACGGGTGACTGATCAAATCGAGCGTAGAGCACGAAAAGTTCTGTGCGCAGTACAAGACGAAATCACGCAGAGTGTCACCAAGCATAAAACTGAAAACATCGACGGATCGAGCGGACAAGGTACGTACATGCGATTCGCTGCTCGCGGAACTTCGCCGCAAAAGTGCACAACGTATAACACCGATAAGCAGTCTAGGTTAAAGGAGTTACGTTCCGTGCATCGCAGCACATTGCAACTCGCGGAGGTCACTCAACCGTAGTCATATACAGTATTGCACGCAGGACACCAAGCGCAATGTACAACCCCGGCACTGCAAACTGACTCGAGGGGAATATGCACCCGCGTCACGAAGAACTGTATCCGCGTTATACGCGGACAGTTAGCTGCAGCAGTCTTACAACGCCGGGATCACGTACGCATGCGTCCCTCTGGCGAGATAGGCACCCCACGTATATATATATATATATATATATATATATGATGAGACAGCTTATGACCTTTCTGGAAAGGTTACAGCTCGGCGCATGAAACCAGAAACCGACGGAGCTACGTTTAGTCAAGAGATTCGGATAACCCTCCTGCGCCAGTTGAAGTTATGCTCTTCTTACGGTCCCTCCAGCTTCTGATATGCATATGCATAAACAAGGCTGTGCGTGCAAAGGTTTCATGTACTACTTCAAGACAAGGATACCCGCCGGCGGCGAAGCCTAAAAGTTATATAGGGTTTCATCCTAAGCACGGAGCGGACGTTTCTTTTCGTCTTATCTCTCGTCACTTTTTTTTTTTCGCAGTTCATGGGGAGACGAGCTTCCTTGCAGGGCGGGGGGGGGGGGGGGGACTCCAAGTATCGAGTGCAGTGTCTGCATTGCAGCTCCTTATCAGTCCAGCAAGACCGCAAACTGTGAAGCCGCAAAGCCACTTGTACACATTTAAGTATCTATACTTTCCTGTAAGTCACGTTCGTGTAGTATACTTGTCTAGGATGTATACCGCAAGTCACGATCTCCACACACGAACGAATGAATGTATAAAGATAACACTGCAAGTGAAGCAAATCGTTCAAAAACGTGACCCCGCATGTGGTGTTAAAGATAGCGGCGCGCACGTGTGAAGATAACGCGTCGCGCGATGTTTCGAGTTGTTCGACAAATTGCCTTGATATCGCGCGCATGTATCTCTAAAGTCCTCGCAGAATAAGTGTTTTTTTTTTGTTGTTGTTGTATAGAAGAGTTTTTTCAAAAAGACACACGGATACAAGCAGGCGGTCGGGAAGTGGCTCAGCTCGTTCGACGGTTTTGCTCAGATTGTGGCATATATACATTAAAAATGGACGCATAGTACTTCATCCTCGCTTTCATGTTCTTCTTTTAATCACTTTATGAGAAAGCATACGCAAACGAAAATAATGAAACCTTAGGCATAGGTATGTACAGGATTATCTATAAAAAGTGGAGGGGTCGCTGAACTATATACTTGTTATAGTATATACTATGTACTATAACTTGGCCACTGAACTATATACATTCGATAGTGATGACAATATTGCGCTGTTTTATCGCACAAAAGCTATGTGAATGTCGTTCCAACGTTAAGAAATTGTTAGCGAAAGAATGAACTACGCCAGATAAGGTCTACTGTAGCGGGTCGTTCAATGCGACAACTGAAGGTATCAGATGTCTAACTCATTCGAGCGCTCGAGGTCTGCCGACTTTCTCTACGGCATTGAGAAGCTAGAATCAAAACAAGCTCGTCATTCCTTCGGCGTTCGCCGAACTGTGTCAACCATGACTCATCGCTTAAAAACAACAGCTGCGGCTTATCGTGGAACGATGCACGCACAAATGTGTGCGCAAGAAATTCTGCGCGCCCGAACGATGTGTTCTCAGTAAACTCTGCCCCTCTCCTCCTCCCCCTCCTCTGGCAGTCCCCTCGCTCTTTTTCACGTCCGAGTGAAGAAGTGCAGACCATGCGCGACGTTTATTACCCACACACTCCGAAGCAATCTCTCCATACAAGGTCACGCAAGTCCGTAGCGTTTCCTGCATTATTTAATAGAGAGAACAGTGGCGCTGCGATCAGTCAGACACCACAGGAGTGATGCGTAGACCGCGAATTTGCCTCGTGCTTGCTTCTTCGAACGCATTTGTGGCTTCGTTTATTGTTGTGCTTTGGCATTTGTTTCGGGTAAACGAATGGATCCACATGAGCTTTCGCGTGATTATTAGAACTGGCGCGTTTAAAAGAGCGGTGAAGTCAACCACTGAACGTCGTCTATAGCGACAAAACCGCTGCGGTCCGCACGGAGCCAAACGTAGCCAAACGTAGCCGAAATAACGACGCTTAGGCAAATCTGTACGCGATACCTGTAATTCGCATGACGGCTGAAGGCCTACACGAAATTCCCACGTGGCGTCGCAGCGACATCAGTGTCAGATTTCTTAAATGCTTTAGTAGGAAGCTCTATAGTATGGCGTACGCCTATACTTCTCGAATGACACTGCCTCTCTGACAGGTAGTTCGCGCCGCATAGCCGAGTACCGCACACAAAAGCCGAGCTATGTCAGTGTCGTAAGGATGTGACGTCACCAACGCGCCGTGAAAATACTTCAGGCCACATCACAACGATAAAGCTAACATAGTATGCCTACAAAAGAAGTAGAAAAAGTGCATCCGCTCGTTGATATGAATAGAAGACGCTTCATCGGAAGGACGACGTCGTCTGCTGAAGAAATGACAATCGCGTGCTAAAGTGCGCGAGGCGTCCATTACAGCGGCAAGACACGGTAATAGCGTCGCGAACGTCAGACATCACCCGGTAATACCGACGAGATTGCGGTTTCCCGCGCTCGTAAACGCTAATGATCATCAGATACTGCATAGCATTCCCCAGATGATCAAAATTTCCGGAGCCCTCCGCTACGGCGTCTCTCATAATCATATGGTGGTTTTGGGACGTTAAACACCACGTATCAATCAATCTGTATAGCGTTACATACGGCATTCCTTAGATCATAGCTTGGGTGGCTCGAATCGCAAGGAAGGCGCGCTTTTTAATTAGCGAGCTTCGTCAATGACGAATTCACTGTTGACACATTATGTAGTTTTGAAATATGGCACGTAAAGCGTTTCGCTAGCGTATGTCGCCACTGCACATGCGTCATTCGCTAACATCTTCGGTACCACGTTAAGTGACGGAATAGCACATCGTACCCAGCGAACGCTATTACTGCGCAATCAATTCCAAAACCGACTATCATGTGTGTGCGTGTAAAAGAAAACCAACGAATTAGCAAGCTTTCGGTCACCTCGTGTCGTTATTTTCCCGTGTACTCCCCGAAACCTTGGCCGTATAAAGCACTTGAAGCTTTAGAAGCAGAAGCTACGTTACAAAATCACTGATAGTAGCAAGCAAAACGAAAAAAAGTTTTCTACTACTACGTGCACCACTACCTCTGTGACTACTAATAACTTTTCTACCGATTATTCCCCTCAAAACGGAGCGTACGCAGAATGTTTTTTTTTTAATGAGTGAGGGAGGGGGAGACGCCTATTTGAAATGATCATTTTTCGCTGTATATGCCATAGCGAAAAAAAAAAATTCGTGATGACAGGAGCCCAGTACACCACCCTTTGGCTACGACACTTTCTCAAAACTTATTCGTGTCCTCTCAAGCGAAATGTATTAGCTATCAATTTTGTACGCACCATTTCATTGCCCCTAATGATTTGTTGTACAGCCCTTTTGAGGTTACATTCAATACAGTATGAAGTTCGTCCCTGCACAGATATAACGTGGCTTGCTCGCTGTTCTGCTGCGACGCTATCGAGAATGCCCGACGGTCATTCCAGCCACATCACGGGTTCGTATTATTAACGCAAGCACGGTATAAAGTTCTAACGCGACTAAACGTAAAAGGAATCACGCAAAGAGATTTGATACCGCTATAGTCGTTCGCTGTCATCAGCCAACGAAAAACGAAACTCCGCCACCTGGTATTTCCATTCGTGATTAATATGCATACCACGTGCCGATGAAAACTTTATACGATATGCTCGCTCCACGTGACTGACCTTTCGCCGCGCCATGTACATACTTGCGTGTGTACGAATTACCTATCGCTCAATAACATTCTCTGTTTTCTTGAAGATAAAGCGTTTGGAAGCAGGGGCGACCTACAGCAGTCAAGCGATTGGTGTACAACCTGGGGAGGACAAACATTCGTTGACGATTTAATTGTAGGTCTAAGAGTGCGTATACGCTGGGTAGGAGAAGAGATAAAGTATACGTAGCAGAAAACAGGTGAGCGTATACTTGAGGGTTACCTGGAGAACAAACAAGCGAGGCCCTTATCTATACCTATACGACTATAGCAGTGGTTGTAAAAGCGGACGGAATGACGCAGCGTTACACGTACGTCTTAATGTACAAAAGGCAGGAACGCAGTGTGCAAGCGCAGCCACCAAGACAACGATCCGCATAAGCTTCCTCATTGGATTTCTCTACACGCGTGCCGACGAACAAATCATCGACCCCGTGATCTAGTGTATAGGTCGTTTTTTTTTTTTTATAAGGGTCACATCGAGTTCCCAGCTGTGTGCATCGCGTAATCACACAAGATGCAGCCGCGCCATGCCCTGCACCCAAACTCTGCTAGGGTGCGTACACGATTGTCCAGCTAAATGCGTGCAGCACTGCGAAACCCCCAGTATTGCATACACCTCTATAGTCGCTGGCCGTGGGTATATCGTTAACCGGCTGCGTGCATCCGCGATCACGCTGGCGTTGGCAAGCAAACGAGACGCTGCAAGGCGCTTGATTTGATACTATAGAGAGCTTTAAGGCAAGGTACGCAAAGCTGCAAGTCAGTGCTTGTATAGCCTCTGCGCGTGCGTCATAAGCTATGTTCTCGATTATACCCACGTTAACGGAAACAGCGTGTCGCACCCGAAGAACGCTAAAGCTACGAACCCCATCCTATAACTTATAATAGGTAGTTGCGTTATCGTTTGCTGGCACTGAGCATGCGTCGTACGCTACCTTCTTGGGTACTCGCATTTAAACTGTCTGTCTAGTTGACAGTTTTATAACAAGGTACACATTGACAACGTTCGCTAAGCACGACGCGCTATTTTCATCACTTAACGTGCGTACCAAAGGAGGTAGCGCATTACACATGCGCAGTGGCAACAAACGTAAAGGATAGAGTACGAAAAGCGTTGGTAACCCTATTCTAAATCCCTCTAATATGAAAGAGGTTGGAAAGCATGGCTCGACAAGGTATTTACATTAAAACAACCACGTTTTGCAGGAGAAAGCCACAGAAACTCTGGCACTATTTTCTGCTGCGCGTAACTAAACGCGCCGCATCACAAACAGCGTCGTCTGCTTTTCGAAGGTATGCAGACGACAACGCAAAGAAGCACGCGCATGCGCCTCACGAGTTTAAAGGGGTGGGTACGTTAAAAGTGAAGCGGCTGGCTTTAGACACCAAGCCGTAACATACGCATTGTGAAAAGTATGCACGTTTCGCCGCCCGTGTCTGTTAGATCGCGAGGGAAGAGGACTGCACAGATTTATACCACGTGATGTGAGCCTTCACAAAGCGGTAAGGGCAAGCGTACGTAACAACCTCGCCATGCGGGGATAGATCTTGATCTCGCACCTTATAAGGCCAGTGCCTGCCCATACAGAATTCCTCCGAAGGAAAGAGCAGCAGGGCACAACGGTTGGTTCCCCAAAGCCTAAATGCGGTCGCTTGCGGCTTTGGACAGATAACCAAACAAATTTTTCATCAGCCACGTCCGCATACCAGCGCGCGAACGAAACCAGCTCTCACTGAAGCTTATCGTCTTTGTAATGCGCTTAGAAACAGACAACACAGCCACACGCAAGGCAAGCCTAACTATAGAGAAACAAAGTAGGCCTGTCGACACATACTGTATAAGCTGGCAGCCTTATCAGGACAGTTTATAGGGTAACAGGATAAGCGGCCAAACTATAGACGGGTCCTTTTGGTGCGACGAACGTTCTCACGCTCTGTTTGACCACCAACCATTCCGTTGGGGTGAGGTCGTTGTCCGTTCAGAAGGAAGATATCACTGTACCAGCATACCTACTAACGCTCCAAGAGTTGACGTAGGAATGCTCTCGCGAGACGATGCGAGAACGAAGCTAAAGCATTGCCAGCTGGCAAGCACGCGCCGACGTTGCTTCGGTTTCGTCTTTATCTATACGTTCAATCTCATTGAAAAAAAAAAAAAAAGCAAGCCCCCACATCTCTCAGCGTTATCTGTATCTGCCAGCGGGAATTGTGTCGGCGATGAATCCTCGCTCGGTGCGTCTGCAGGGTCACCTGAAAGCGCAGCGCATCGCACGTCATCGGGCATGCGTGCTCGGCCAAAACAATTGTTCAACTGTGGATTACGTATCTCAGAGGTCAGCTCATCGATCGATATGGCAAAGCAAAAGCTGAATTCGAGCGCTTCAAACAGAGACCACTTAAAGAGACAATCAAGCTATAAATATCATGCTATAGCCTTAGGGTGCGTGGTCAGTAGACAACATCTCGCCATATAACTACGGGGCAGCACAAAGCGAGACACTCATGTTTCCTTTTTAGACGACATTGCTGGAATTTATGGGAAAATGACGAAATCACGCCTGTCCGATGTCAACGCACCGAATGAACTTCAATGTCCCGACCAACTTATTCTACGAGAAATCGAGAAGCTGTCCCGAACGATTGCGTCGAGAGGAAACGTTATCTGTCGGATCTGATAAAAACAGCCCCTGTCTGAACGCCGGCGCGGCGTCGTTTGAAGGGGGGCGTGACATCTGACCGCACTGTAGAACATTTCGCAACGTGACGGGAGTCGGACTAAAATGCTTCCCAGCTGTGTTCGTGCACAAGCTACGCTACCTTTAAAGAAAGCGAGACTGTTCTCAAGAGTTGAAAGCACGACTTTCGGCGCTCGATTCAACATTGAATTCCGATTTAACATTCCAGTTGAACTGAGCCCGAAAAAAGGCTCCAAGTTTTCACGAGACATTCCGAACATACCACGGCTTGCCAAATGCGTGGAATAAGCAAAGGGGCTTTAAAGAGGAGAACGACCTTCTTGGGAACAGATGGTGAAATAGCCAGCTAACCTTGGGTTGGGCAGTTGAAATGTACGTCGACGTGTTTCTTGAAACGTATCAACAAAGTCATTAATTATATCAAATCCGACTACCGGCCACGATTGCCAGGCCGAACACGCCCGTGTTCGCGCAAACGTAAACAGGCTGTCATCTCGGCCTCTTACGATCCATCGATATCAGATCAATCCGGCGATGCTACTCCAACGATCAGACGCGGGCTACACGCGGAGATATCGAAACTCTTCGCTCAGCTCGGAGAAATACTTTCAAGACAGCGAGAAAACAAACCGCAAGAAATTCCGGCCACGGTCAAGTTCGCAGATATAGGAAGAAAAAAAAAGGAAGAAAATGAGACCCGCTTGGTCTTGACAGTCATTTACATTTACGGGCGTACTGGACGACCAGCAGCGGCGACTGGATAATCCATTGCCCAATCTCTGTCGGCCGTGTAGCCGCTTTAAAACCGACAACTGGAAAAACGACGATCATTAATCTCGTTCGCGACTCCACGGATACGGTGAATCCGCGAGCAGGCGCCACTTTCCCCTCTTGGGCAAGATCTTTCTTCCGAGATTGCCTCTTTCTCGATAAGGAAGAAAACGAAGCAAAGAAAAAAACAAAGAAAAAGTCCCAACGCGGCAGCGTCGGGAGTCGTCTCGGCCACCTTTGGATCACTTCGTTCGTCTTCCACCGCAGAGGGGACGGGGAAACGCCCAACAGCCATTCCACTCACGACGAACATCGGTCTAAAGGGACAAAAGTTCGTTGCGTGTGGTAGGACCCTCACGCACGCACGCACGCACGCACGCACGCACGCACACACACACACACACACACACACACACACACACACACACACACACACACACACACACACACACACACACACACACACACACACACACACACACACACACACACACGAGTTGGCACGTTGTACCTACCACCCACCGAAAGATACAAAACAGCGGATGAGGAGAACGTCGAGGCAATGGCCAGTTCTCACACACAACTGAAAGCGAAAAGGCACGTGGCCAAGGGACACTTCCTCCTCTTCGCCTCCTGCCAAAACATCGGCTTCTTCTTCGTCGAGGGAATACGTGCGCCAACCCCCCCACCCGGGCTGGGCGTGGTGTATTTTCTCTTCGCTTCGCACGTTAACGCTCGTGTTCGCCACCTATATACCACTCGGACACGCTGGATACTCCTAAACGAAGAACAAAAAAAAAAACGCAAAGAATGCGGTTGCCGCAAGCAAGCGATCGAAGGTTGCGGTGAGAAGAGGAGCACGAGATCAGATGTAGGGACGGGACGAGGCACGCATACTACGCATACAGCCGTCCCGAGCTGTAAGTTGCCCCGTAGGCGCATACGCCTCCAAGGCAACGTTAGTGGCGATAAGGAGGTTGGTGGTGGGTATAGTCGAGATGACGTAATCGATATTGTTCACCACTAGCTTTCCTTTTCTATACCAACGTATTTGAGGGGAAGTTGGTGGCTATGTGAGGCGTCGGCTAGCCTGTTGTCTATACGTGTTAGTTGCAAGGTGGCGGGCCATGAAGAATAACACGAATAAATACACTTGCCAACATTTACATAGTGAGCATTGCAGTGTAAGTTTACATTCAACGGGAGAATTCTTACAGAAATATTTACAGAGCCGAAATGCTCCAGCAGCAGATATTCCACACTCTGATAATACAAACGTCACGCACGAGAGTACACAAGTCCCGCACGCAGACAAAGCGCTACCATAGCATGAAAACACATTACGAATCATGTACAAGAAAGTGGGATTTAAAAGGAAAAAAAAAACTAAGCGTAGGAATTGCGAGATTTTTTGCGCCGACAACGAGAAGGTCTGAATGTTTCACAAACTATATAGTTGTTATCTTTCGTATGAATATTTTGTTTATGCGCATTGTTTCACCTTAAGTAATCTTGCTTGTCTCAAATTTTCTCTCCCATTTGCAAAGTACTACTTGCGCGTGCCGATCTCTCTCATCGCATTAATTAGTCAACAGCATTGGGCGAGAGTACGCACTGGGCCACATAATCAGCCGCGATACAAGTTAATACAAACGTTGAAGGAGTGTAAAGCGACTTGCACGTTCGCAATTACGTTTGCACGAATGCGAACTGCTGCACGCACGCGGACGCCGACATTTGATAGGCCTTGACGGCGCCGCGATAAATGGCTAAACCCGAGGTCATCGCCCCGCGCATGATGGAAATCTCCGATGCTATAGCCCTGCGTCCTTTGAAAGATTACCCCCCGGATAACGGCCAAGAAGACTTAAAACCCTAGGACAATAGCTACCACCAAGCACAGGTAACCATACCAGTACACAGCCATTGCATATATTATCATAAGAAAATGGTTGACGAGCGAATCGCACGAAGATTTTCTAACGCCAAACAATAAAACCACGTTTCATTCGATTATGTCTGCTACAGCTAACATGCTTTAATCGGTACTCATAGACTAGGATTACACGTATTCGCAGTGGCTATACGTCACCGTAAATGCGACATCAACATCGAGATAGATTACAAACAAGATTCAGGAATATCCAGGTCTCTGTACAGGACTGCCTCTGATGACATGTTTTAACGATTATAACCGCCGGAAACTGGTCAAAGCCCGACTTGTTTACGTTTACCTGCTATATAATAACACCGCAAACAGTTGACGCACAAGCGTAAACCAAAAATACAAGCGGCTGTCGTGTCCACATCTAAGTACACGGCCTTGTGAATATTATAGTATATATGTTATCAAGGTGAGGATGACCGAGCAGCGAATTCACTGAATTCGACAACCTCAAGTATACGGAACACGCTTGCGGTGAAACGTTGTGTAAATAAAGACCAGAAGAAGTTTCAACAGTTTGCGAAGGCCCCCTTCTTGCGTTTGAAGCATGGAAATATCGATTCTTGTCGCGCCTGCTGCACTAGTACAAGGATGCGGCCTAAAAATCTCTCACCTATTTAGCGAGAACTCTTTCTCCACACATAGTAACGAAGGCGGTCAAGCTTCAGCTTACCTGCAAAGAAAGAAAAAAAACTGTAAGGTGACAGCATCACAAGAAATACGCCATAAATAAACAATCATGAACAATGCTGTAACAAAGGTGTCAACACAGCAGCCTCGGCGGTTAAAGGTTAGAATTGGGCTAGACATTTGGCGAGCGTTACATCTTGTCCGTGCATGTGGAGTCCCACAGTAGCACATGTGTCATGCGGACATCATTCACTCAAGAAATATTCGTTACGACACAACCCAACAGACGACACTTGAAATCCATTCTGGCGAGCCACATTTCGTAATCCAAGTGAGGGCCTGAGACGATGCACGTATTGTTTTAAACACTGTTCACATAGCATTTTGACATAGATGAAAAGTTGAGCTTGGAACATATTGTTAGCGATGTAAATCCACGTGGAACTGCTAAAGCATGATGATATTAAGGTCAGGCCATGCATTAGGAGACAGTAATAAACCTTACGTAATATACCAACTCTGGGCAAAACAATTTTACACATAGTATAAAGAAATACTACACAGTGTTCTCGCACTTCAGCAAACGACCCGCTCACTACGCGAATGACGAGGTAGAGGTCAATACAAAGTATTTGCCCGGACGATTAATTAAAATTAGGTGATTGCTTCACTAAAAACACCATACAGCCAATTGGTTTGTTATAAACGATCACCATTGCATAAAAGCAAGTGTAACGTGTAACCCATATACAGAAAAAAGAAAGCACCGTACTCCATAGGTAACCGTTCCCCACGCCAAACAGAAAGCAATGAAAATACACATAAATTGAAGCTGAATTGAGGACTGCATCCCCGCTTGCCAGCAGTGCATTTGCACCTGTCGACATCGGTTGCCATTAACGTTCAGAAACATGCGCGGTCCGGCAAATCGACACAAACCTGCGAAATATCACCTGCGGTACAACACAGACAAAGTTCCCGCCAGTCATCCCCTCTTCCCTAATCTCCCTTCAATTATCAGCCATCATGAGAAAAAGCGGGCGGTAAATAAGCGCCCAAGGACGCCTCCGAACTGCCGAGCAACCCGCGTAGCGAATTCCTAAATGTACCCGAAGCGCGGTCGAGTGCTCCTCTCAACGGAACGGGAGAACTTCCCTACGAAGCACGTGACACGTCTGAGCGAAGCATGAGTGAGCAGCGGCCTTATGCTTGCTTCTTTCCCATGTGTTTCCCCTTGGGGAGTGAGAGCAGCGACAGCCATATTCGCCGTCATCTGCCCCCTCCCCCCTCCTTTCCAGGGTCATTTCGCTACCAGCTCCACGGGAAAACAGCTTCAGCACTTCCCGAATCTCCCTTCAATTACAGGCCTACCAAAGGGGAAAAACCTAAGATAAGACCCATGCTCGGCTGCACACTCTGCCCCCTCTTCCCTCTGCCAATCGTCACGACTCCCCCAAATAACGAGGAGCGCTTGTACACATTCTCCGGCGCAGCTCTTCGCACATGTAACGGAATAGCGTCCCCAAAGCAGAAAATAAGTAGCAAGGTACGGATGTACCATGTCGAGTGTTATATCTCCTCACTTTTCACGCTTCTTTCCTAAACGGGGAATCGCAATGCCGAGAATTCCCACCCCAGCGAATATACCGCTTTTCTTTCTTGCCTGCGCGGTCCACAGGGAAGCCATTGGGAAAAAAGCAGAAACACAGAAAAATCCCGAATCTGCAGCGAGCTCCTCATAAAGGCACTGTCGTACACGCAAGCCATACTGCCACCTATTTTCGGGAGACCAGGCAGACACCACTGCTACACAAGGCGAAAAAGGAAAACGCAAGCGTTTACGGTCGTACTCTTACCGTGAACGTAGCACGCACCCGTCCGCCCTGGGTGTCGCATTCGTCTCTTATCACGCTCTCACAGGCGCGACGATGTGAACAAGTACACGGCGCAATGCGGGAGCGGGAGCAAAATGGTTAGGCCGCGCGTTCCAGCCTTCAAAGCGCCAGATGCTCGATCGGCGCACTTCGCCGTTATCTCTGCAACTGTGACCTCGCAGAATCGCAATGTCTATAACATTGGCCCGGAGATCAGTACAAACGCGCGGTCTGCGCAGCAGTCGTTTGCGGAACACAGTGTTGATGTCAATTCTGTTGTGCCCAGTCATCATCATCATCATCACCATCAGCCTGACTACGCCCACTGTAAGACCAAGGCCTCTGCCATGTTCCGCCAGTCAACTCGGTCCTGTGCTTGTTGCAGGCTGCCACTTCATACCCGCAAAAGTTCCTAATCTCCTCTGTCCACTATATACCTGCTTGCCTTCTCTGGGAATCCAGTCAGTTACCCTTAACGACCAGCGGTTATCCTGCCTACGCGCTACGTGCAGAGCCCATGTCCATCTCTTCTTCTTGATTTCAACTATGATGCCCTTAACTCCGGTTTGTTCTCTGGCTCTCTTGTCTCTTAAGGTTGCACCCATCATTTTCTTTCCATCACTCGCTGCGCCGTCTTCAATTTAAGCTGAACCCTTTTTGTAAGCCTCTACGTTTCTGCTCCGTGGTTAAGTACCGGCCAGAAGCAGATGTTATGTACCTTCCTCTTGAGGAATAGGGGCAATCTACCAGCCATAATTTAAGAGTGCCCAGTACACCACTCCTTTTACGCCTTTTTCCGGGCGTCTGTGCATTCAGATGCAATCACAATATATACCGTGACAACGTCCAGATTTCAATTTGTATGTTTTACACGCCAAAATAAGACGACTACACTGCACGCCATAGTGAGGATCGATTCCCTCACTATATTTCCGGTCAAATTCTAATCCCCAAAGGTTCCGAGATCAGCGCTTAAATCTAAGTGGACGGACGTTTCTTGCATCTCATTTCCGCCGAATTCGGCTGCCGTGGCCACCAAGAATGAAACCAGCGACCTCGAGCTTACCAACGGCCCCCTTCCACCGATAAGGCACCACGGCGGGTGGGCGGGTTGACAGTCTTTGTTCAGGCTCTGTCATAAAATTACAACTGACAACATACTCTAGCCCACCAATATTTCACGCGAAAACAGCCTAGAGGTCTGAAACATCTCTCTGCTGCTATTCGAATGCCATTTCGCCTGTGGTGAGCCATCTCGCGTCGACACAGAAACCGGATGAGGGTAGGGGTGTGGCGGGCTCATTAGAACATAAAAGCTCCACATTGAGTTAAGTATGCAAAATAAAGCGTTCACAGCTGCGCTCAGCACTGCGAAGTGTGTTTACAGAACGTTTATTGCAGCGGTATTCCAAGTCTATATAGAACAAAACGCAGCCGCCAATATAATCATTTCCTCTTAGGCATATTGTTTAAGGTTTTTCTGCGTGCGAACATAGGCGAAAAGAACAGAGGGAGAGAAAAAAGGACTCTGTCCATTGTTCCGATCTTCGCGCGGTGAAAAAAAACTTGGAAGTATGACAACACACCAACTAGCCCGAGTTTCCACTCTTGTAATTACACTCCCAAGGCATACGGCACCGGCAAAATCAGGAGGCTGGGAATGCGTATGTGCTACCCCCCTATCCTCGTTTCTTTATAGACGCCCCTGCAATTCGAAGCACGCAGCTGCTTTCGATCACGGCGTGACGAAAACGAGTTCCATGCACGCGGCAGTTAGAGGGCGCTGCTCGACGGAGACGCAGCGTCTTGGTTCACACGACTCCAGCTGCAAGAGAAAACAGCAGAGTTGATCGTCAACGTCTGTCGTCATAGCCGAAGACGCCAGGCAAAGAACGACGACTCGCTTTTCTCCAAAGAATAATAAAAAAATAAGCATACACACGATGCGCGAGTGATGGATGAGAACAATGTTAGCATCCCCTGTCGAGCTACCAGTTATATTCTGCTATACAGATGAATCACTGACCTTACGAAATAAGAGGGGGGAATGCCCATACGCCACAGCATCCTGCCTACCCTGTAAGAAGCTTTTTTTGTAAGTATCTTACGTGTCCCGCATATCCTCGCATATACACCTCCAACGTTCTCCTGCCTATCACCAAATTTCCTGAAGCGTGCTTGACGAAACATTTTTTTTTTTTTTTTACAGAAAACCCCAAAGTGACACACTATGTCTACACCACTCATTTCCGTATCGACGTGTTCACTGTATCGACGAAAAAAAAAGGAGGAGGGGGTTAAAAAGCACTGAATCAAGAACGAGTAAACGGCGAGGTGGCTGCTGTTAGTGGCATCATAGTCGTCTCCATTACGCCGCACTGAAATACCGATAAAATACTGATATATCCCGATATATTAATTATTATTCAGTTGAGCGCCAAACTACGGACTCGACAAGTGATATTTGTCACCCAAAACTTTAGCGGATGTCAGACCACATCAGACACGCAAATAGCTTTTATAAAAGTCATCGTCTCTCTCTTTCTTACTCTCTTTCGTGATTGAAGAGCGTGGTGGTGATCTCATCACGAGAATTGAAACTTCGGCGTGTTTCTATTCATTCTTACGCTTGTTAGATGCTGCGACTCAAGGACGTTTCAAGGCAGGGCAATGCGATCGCGGCTGATCGCACTGCCCCGTCACATCCGTGTCATCGCAACCAGTGCCTATTGTTCCCGCACAGGCCCTTTCGTATTGAGCGGTGTGCGTATATATCGTCTCCGAATGCTACTATAAACAGCGCTACTGCACAGGTCGAAGCTGCGGCGCATCGACTTCGGCAAGGTCATTGTTGTTCTTGCTGAAATAACCGATAGCACAACGATCACCTTTGTAAATGAGGGTGAAAGACGGAAACTAGGCGGCCAATAAGAACAGCAAAACATGACTGGATTTCATATTGGGCGAGCTGGTGATTCTACTTCTTCAACGCCACGCTGGTATAAGGGCAGGTATAAGGACAAGAAAACCAGATGTCTGTTCAGTGTAGTTACTTCTTTTCAGCAGTCGTATGAACGTCTCAATCATTAATTCCATATTCATTCATTCATTCATTCATTCATTCATTCATTCATTCATTCATTCTTGTTCTTATTCCTTCATGCAGCCGTGTATACATTATCTCTACCGGTTTTCGTAAGTATTGGATACGTGGTACCAGCCTTCACAGGCCATTCTTCGCAGCAGCTCACACATTATGGATGACTCCCACGGGAGAATGGGTGATCGAGCTGAGGTCACCGCTCTAGTGCAATTCATAACTTTCCAAATGCATTTCCGAAGCACGCTGTCATAAAATGAAAAGAATAAAACGAAAACTGAGATCACGACAAATGATCACGAACCGGGACGAGCAACGGAGCCGATGCAGTTCAAGTTATACCAGAGCGGGCCCGATTGAAGACCGCCCATCCGCTGCGTGTGATAGTTTGACTTTTTTTTTCTTTCGCAAGACAGCTTGGGATCGAAGAACAGATCTAAGAAATACAAGGTATCATGTATGTCTTGAGAACCAAGCGTGAGAAGAGTATGAAACGTTAGCATGTAGAACATCGGACGCGTTATGTGAAGGTTCCAGGTTCGACCCCTTTCGGCGGCAAGTTGTCTTTACATTCACTTGGATTTGTTTACATTGATATCATTATTACGGCGCTACAGCTAAATACTACAAACAATGTCACATATATACCTTCCTTCGCTTCAGTCTCTGCTAGTTTTATGATGTGCCTAACAAGGAAAACAAATTCTTGATCAATTCTTATTTCATTCATGAAAAGTCCCAATGACAGACAATTTTATAATCTGTAGTAAGTACGTCGGTCAAATCGATGTAACGTCACAAGAGGACAAAGATTATGAGAGAACCCGAAGTGGAAATTCCCGGATAACCTCAACCACCAGCGGTTCTGACACCACAAACGCGCTATGACACCACGTAGCACACGCGGGCCCCAGAAATTTCACCTCAACAGAAAAGGAACCTTTCAGGGAGCAGTACAGACTATTTTAGGGACATGCAATTAAGTGTCGCCATCTTGCGCTGTTAAGGCCGCTTCGTATCTGTAACAACTACAACGTCACTACAGTATGCGTGAATTCACAGGCATCAGAACAGGATACAGTTACATTCGGCGTATCACGATCACGTCAATTTGACGTTACACAGGGATGCCGCTGGAGCCTAACCCCGGTATTCACAAACGCTCCTCACACAAACTCAAGTGCTCTCTTCGAGTCGAAAAAGTCGATGGGAGCGCCGTCTCTTGGCGGAACAAGTCACCGCATATCGGCAATATTCTGCAGCGATTCTTTACAAGCTCAGCGTCAATTTCAGTCGAGCAGCGGCGCAGTTCTCAGCTCAGTCAAGTGAAGGATGGAATTCGAGTCGAGGAGCGTTTCTGAATACGGGGGTAAGTTTCGAGAAGACTACTTGGCGAAACATTGACTCTAGCGATACACCTATTAGAGGATAGTTCTTTTTTTTTTTTTAAACTTCCGTCTTTCTCAGAACTTCTGCCTTATTACTAAACCAAGGAATCATATTTGTGCAGAAAGCCAAGATGGCGGTACCCATGCATCTAAAATGAAAACGTCATTGAGAAAATACTACCACGGCAACTGCAGATACTCGCACTTTGGAAGTGCGAAAACGAAGCGACGTCCGCACAAGTTACGAAAGACTTCGTTCGAGAGCGAGTTCTCGCCAATGTCGACTTCTGCACAGCGCGCGCTCATATTAACCAGCACGCGCGAGCATGAGGCTCATTTGCATAACTAGTTAGGTTCGCAGATAATTTGTCTCTTTGTCCGCGGTCCAGGATGTAGAGGCACGGCAACCTTGTCGGGATTCAATCGGCAGTTCACGTGCAGAGAGATTTACGGCCTGTCCACACACGCGTTGAACGTCCCGTAATTAAGCGCGATGCCGAATCGCCCCGTTGGCTAATCTAAAAACGTTCGCCTTGGGAAAAAGGACGCTTAAGGCCGAAGCTGCATATTCAGCGATATTAGCGACGGCGCACAGAAGGAACGCCAAGCTGTTTCTACAAGTTGTAGTGCCTGGGAACAAGCCAATTAAGTAATCGACGACAAATATACGAAAACTGATAGCAACGTCTGCGTTTGTCGCAGGGACTTTAGTACTGCGACGAAATGGGAATCCACAAGGAAGATATGATGTCAAAACCCACATGGACATAAAAAAAAATAGATAACGCAGCCCCCCCCCCCCCACACACAGACACACGCACGCGCGCGCGCAAATACAGCTGTGGTTAATATGACCGCGACATTCGTGGCTATATATGGTATAGCCAGCTATATATCGACTGCGCACCAAAGGAACGCCAAGTTATATCTATACGTTGTTTGACCAGGGAACAAGCCATGCTATCGACGACAAAGATATGGTAACTGATATATAGGCTGCGTCTATGTTTGTCGAAGGGTAATCAGTACGATATGGAAAGGAGAACCCACGACGAAGAGATGTCAATATGAAGCCACAAGGACATGAAATGGCGCAAACTGCGCCAAATTCAAAACCGGCTGAATTCGCAATGCGAGCCGATTGGTATGGAATTTTTCTGGTTGCTTTATCAGCGCAGAGAAACGGGACAAAGCGATGCAAACTGAGTAGCATGGTAAAGATGCTGCGCCATCACTTATTCAACGGCACCGCGTATATTCGTGCAGACGACGGACAATGCGTCATCAATCATCGTCCCGCAATTCGTCCGCGGGCCGGCAGCACCACCGCGAAAGCCCCGCGTACTACGTATACGCTTCTCTGCGATTTCAACTCGGCCTTAAAGGGTCGTAATCAGCAATGGAAGCACGAAAAAAAGCCGCAAACCGCAGCTGCCTTACAAACAGAGAATGTTTCATGTAGTAGTAAGACGGTAAGTTGGGCCAGTTGGTTAGGATCCATCGTGAACTTACAGCGCAACACCAGAAAAAATACAGGACAGGGAAGGAACAAAAGAGAAAGAATACACGCGCAGAATACGGTGCACCTCGTATTCTGCGCATGTTGTGATGTAGGCTGCCCGTACCTATATATATACTTTTCACACCGTTTTTCCAATAAACAACAGTTGTGAGTCAGCGCCGTCTTTTCTTTTGCTCCTTCCCTGTCCTGTATTTTTTCTGGTGTTGCGCTGTAAGTAAGTTCACGATGCTTCATGTAGCCCAATGGCATCTGCATCCCAAGCACTGAAGCGTTCTGATTACACTCATGATGCACATGCAAGGTGCTATGATAGCCTCAAGGTTTCCCGTATTAATAAAGGTTCTCAATTCGCATCTCCCCATCCGATCGGCTGCAGATCTTTCACACTGGCATTGGTGTGTATCGAAATCCGGTCATTGGTCTGTTGGCACCTAATATTTTTATTAGTTTACTCGTTCATCGTTCGTTGGGCTGCGCGCATTCACAAAAACTTTACGCGGCACTTCCATGTAGTTTTATCGCATTAAACACGCTTCCTGTTATGTGCGATTGAATGTCAACGTACAATTTTTGTTAGTGTACACATATTACCCCCCCCCTCTCCCCCCTTCATGCAGCTAGAGAGAGGTCTCGGGCATCTGTTTTGAGGCTTCTGCTGACAGGCACATCTCCGACACCTGCCTATAGACGTCCCCCGGCTGTCCGTGGTGTGGGTTGTGGGCTCGAGACAGCCGACATGGCACATACACTTTGGGAGTGCAAGTGAAGTGTTCACCGCCACTACACAGACGAGAGAGCTAGTGTACCCAAGGACGACTGGCTAAGCGGTGGCGAGCCACCCTTCTCAGCCCACGTGCAGTGGACCAGATCTGGACTGTCCAGCGAGTCAGGGCTACCGCCGAGGACATCGCATGATGTTCCCCGGACGACGGCTCCTGGAGGCCTAGCCCGGGCCAGTGATTCCTCGTTGAATCCTTAATAAAGTGTATTACCTACCTACTTATAGTGATTTACTTCATAGCTGCGAAGATCGCATAACCTATGCACTCTGAAACTATTATTTGTGTTTTCAGTCGGCAAGCGAAAATTCATGTGTGTTTAAAGTCCGCAAGCCTTGATTAATTGATATGTGGAGTTTAACGTCCCAAAACCACTGTATGATTATAAGAGACGCCGTAGTGGAGGGCTCCGGAAATTTAGACCACCTGGGGTTCTTTAACGTGCACCCAAATCTGAGCACACGGAAGAAGTCGGCAAGCAAATCCAGGGTGCACTTTCATACTTTGTAAGTATATATGTAAGTACCATACCTCTATACTACATGTAGTGCATGCGTAGTGTAGCATTCACAATTGTTATGGGAATGCGAGGAAGCATGACCCTCTGGAGATCGATCCTTAGCGTTCTTGTTCAACTTTTTTTCTTCTTCTTTTGTTCGTCATCGTTCTGCGTGCCACGACGTCGGGGGAACCACCAATCAAAACCCTCCTCATGTTTCTCATTCCCGTGGTAACCCCTCAGATCCGGCTGCATATGCATGCACCCAGCATACGTTATACAAAAGATGCGCAACGAGGTTTCAGTCTGCGGGCTGGTGCACTCGGCTTCGCGCAAACGCAAGCGCGCACATTCCCGAATCAACCAGTCACCAACGAAACGAGGGCAGACCGCATATCCCATTGTTTCGCTTCGCCAATCATGCTCATATGCTAATACGCGATGCGATTGCCCACGTGACGACGAGGTCTTTTTTTTCATCCCACGTTCGCACACACGCACAGCTGCTAAGTGCCACCCTCTTGCGAGAGCACGCAACCTGCCACGAGGCGATGCTGCTGCATAGTATATTACGAACGGGTTCTCCGCTTCGTTTGAGACGACGTGTTAGCGCGCGCCAAGTAGCGGTGTGCACTGTAATTAATTCGAACAGCCCATGCCATGGCCTCCGAAATAGCTTGCCGCATAGAGTTTCCTAAAAGCATCTAGAGGAGACTCTGTCGCTGTGATCGTTCAGCGATCATGGGAATGATGGGCAGTACACACATTTGCCTAGTCTTCGTACTTGCAGGCGGCGAATCATACTTGCGGCTTCATTTATTGCTGTGTTTCAATTTTGTTTTGAAAGAAAAATTCAGCCCTTTTAAACTTCCATAACCCGATTTGGAAAGGCAAGTCTGAAAGAATAAGGTGGTGAAGCGCAACGGCTGAACATTTGCTTCTTTTTGTTTCGTGAGAAAGCAGCTCCAAGCCACACGAACACACACGGAGCCATAAGCAGGCCAGAAGTTCGGAGATTAGACAAATGTGTGTACTACCCATCATTCCCATGCTCGCTGGAGTGCCGTGCGTTGCAGCTCCCATAGACACTAGCGCCAGCGTTTTCTCTAGTGTATATTAGGAAGCTCTATGGCTTGCCGCGCACCCGTCATTTTGGAGGCCATGAACAGATTGTAGGAGAACCGCGGGTCTGTTTGCGCAACGTTCTTACAGTACATCTTGTATTACGTGTACAGTCCCAACGTAAAAATGTTGGCACAAGTGACCGGTTACCGGAGCGGCAAGGTAGCCACACGCAGCGCTGCGTTTTTTGTTGTTTTTTTTTTTTGTTTGCGAGCGCGCCGATCAGTATAGAGAGTGTCAAGCACATTCCCTTTCCCGAGAAGCCGCCGACGTGGCTGGCGGAAAGCACTCCAGCAATCAGCTTTCTCCGGGCAGCAGCGGCAAGGATACGGTGGCTTGACTTTTCAGCGATTAAAACCAAATGCGATAACATATGTGCATAGCCACAAGTGGCGATAAGCAACGAACATAGATATGGGCTTTGCGATAGGCCAACATCAAGATGGACTGCTTCCCGCATGTCTAGCGGCCCTGCTTTGTGAAATGGGATGCGCTTGGCGATTTCGCTAATGGCGTGCTCGTGAACAGCACTGCACCATGTGTCGCAATTCGGCTGCCCCGACCACGTGCGCTAATCCTTTTCCGTTGAGACTGTGCATGTGTTGTGCGATTGCTTACGATCACGCCTTGAAACAAGCAGTTACGCCATTTCAGAGCCAACGTTTACACCGAGGGCCAGTCCAAGGGTCAGGGTATGTTTGCGCAAGCGAAAGTATATGTTTCGTGCCCTTTCGTGGGAATCGCCGATAGGCGCCGAAGAGTTTGCAGGTTACAGTGCATGCTAACGATATGGTAATGACGTGTCACCTTGTTAGACTGGCGCATTTCGATGTATAATGTACGTGTATACTTTGCCCGCGATCTTTAAATGATTGGTTTCGCACTGCTGAAAGCCAGTTTGACTGCCTCGAGGCCAGAAAGATCGTGAGATTAGTGAAACGGAGTCTGCGTATGTGTACCTGCGGGTGGTACTGCGCACGTCGGATTAAGGTCAGTGGATGTGCACGTGAAAGCGATAAGCTGCACGCCCTCTGTTAGTGAAAGGAATGTTGTAGCGAAGTATGCACTGACTAATCATTAGACAAAATGAAAAATCGGAGCTTCTAGCTTTCATTGAAGAAGCTACGCTAAACAGACAGTGGAGCCAATGAGCATCTATAGGTACAGTCTATTCTGTAGCTATTTCGCCAAGTTTAGCACATTTTATTTTTATTTCTTCCTCTATTTCTTTCTTTGTCTCTTCCACTTCCCTAATTTTTCAGTTTTTTTTGTTTTATTTCTATCATTTTCACTCTCTCCATTTCTCCTTCTCAAAAAGATGCACACCAATACGGTATCGACGCGTCCCAACAAACGAGCGATTCCAGGTTTTTTTTCTTTTTTTTTTCAACGTTTGCGGCTGTAATTCACACTAATGAAAAAAAAATACGGGAGGATAATAAACGATTTGCTATAGAGGTGCAGGCGTACGAACGCCAAGTTACGGTCGCACAATTTGGAAATTTGAACTATAGCGCTACACCGGAGCCTCAAATAGGTTCCATAATTATTGGGGCCCCAAAACCATGATTTGATTACAAGTGACGCCGTAGTGGAGGGCTCCGGAAGTTTTGATGATGTGGTGTACGTTAACATGCACCATACATGGAATTCCAAGCAATTCGCCTTCATCGAAATGCAACCTCCATGGCCGGGATTCGAGCCCATCACAACCTTTATAGCACACGGGCGCCTTATAATCACTAGACCGACGTAGCGGGTTGCTAAAACGAAGTTTGGCCATTAGTGCTTCTTCCGGCCACACTGCCACGTAAGCCTTATACCACCGAGCCTGCTTTTTTCCTTCAAAGCGCTAATGTTAGCCGCTCTTTGAAGGAAAACCCCAGATCACGGAACACAGCGACTTCGTTCTAATCAGGCCAGAGTGTCCAGCGTTCGAAGGATCGTCTCGTTTGTATTCCCAGAGTGCCGTCCTCTCACCAAACGTCCTTGCCAGACGAAAACGTTCTTTGAATCGATTCGGGCGTCTGCCTGCAACGTGCAGACGTGCCTCGAGCGCGATCTCGATTTCATCGTCTGCTCAGCCATTCGCAGAGCAGACGAAATGGCCGAGCAGAAGTTCGCCAAGCGGATGATACCGTGCGCAAACAAGACGTTGAATGAAACGAATAACAGCAAGTTTAACGAGCATCGTTTTCCTGCTTCGACGGCACCGTTGGCCATTGAACGGGTAAGCTCGTTTTGCTCTAAAGGCGTTATATGTGCGAGTGGAAGATCCCAAAACGCACGCGAGCATCCGCGACACAGTTGCACGATGTTACAAACACATTCCACGAAAAAGAAAAATGTGGAAAACCCATAGAATGCTCAAATTGGCATGTGTTATTCAAGACATTCATAAAAATAGGAAAAAAACAATCAAATGCCGAGAAACGTACCCAGCAGCATACATCGACGAGGTTCGGTGATGTAATATCTACAGAAAAAAAAACACAATTGCTTTCTTAGAAATGAAAGAAAATAAGAAAAAACCACGTAGAAGTAATATTATTTCGTAAGCCTATAAGCAATAAATATCACCGCTCCTGCGATTCAGAGAACTTATTTCCTATTATCGCAACGCTCACCGCCTTTTCCCGGCCCCTGCAAAGGAACTGATGAGCAAAGCGGATGAGCGAACTTTAAAGAGCCCGCAGGCAGGTACTCTACTCTGTCTTGATATTATCAAACACTTCGACCCGAACACGGATGGGCGGTGTCCACACTGTGGGGAAACCTGTGACATCCTCCACGTGGTGTGGGAATGTGCAAAAAGTCCCCACCTGCCCACTACTTCTGCCCCTTTTCGAGAGACATTCTATCACCCGAACATGCCACCGATGCACAGTTCTGTGCGGGGTTATCGAAAACGCTGCACGCATTCGGAGCTGTTAAACACCTCGAAGTATTTTTAAACACTTAGGACACGTCGAGGAGCAGGATGTGCGCATGTGACCACGCAAATGTGTTATAACGTGTGTGAAAGAGATATAAACGGAGAAGAGAATCAGACGAATGCCAGTGGAAGCCGGAACGGTAATAGCTGCGTCGTCTATGGCGTCGTTAATTTCGCCGTCTATCAAGTGTGCGCGTCGTAAAACGGATAAACGAACCTATTTTCGGAGACGCCATAAAAACTGCGTGGTTCCGGTTTCTTTAGATATCTTCCTTGCACCTGGCTGTTCTTTTTGTGTTTTTTTTTTGTGAGGGGGGGGGGGACGTATTGCGTACATGCGGGGCACGAAACAAGCGGGAAAAAGAGCCATTTGCTGCAGTTGCTCGTCAACACTGCACCTTCTAACACGGTGTAAGATCTTACACCGTGACTTTTAACCACTTCAGTTGACTTTTTATACGGCGAGAGCGAGAAAATCGGCCTAAAAAGGGAGTGTCAATTTAAGTCTGCACACCATGCGCTCGAATGGAGAGCCGAGAAAATATTTAGATTAAAAATCGTTACATTCAATAAATCAGCAGCGTATTCTTTATCTATACCTTCCTGCTTTAGTGTCTTATACTCTTTGATGTTGCCTTTCCTCTGTCGCAATATTTTTTGTAATTTCTCTCTCTCTTCGCAACATTTTTTTAACATCTTTCATTCCCCTCACCCCTTTCCCAGCGTGCACAGGGTAGCCAGCCAGTCTAAGAACTGGCTAACCTCCCTGTCTTTCCGCTTAAACTTTCTTCTTCCTGCTTCCATGTCGGTTGAATGACATCGTTAAGTCATTCCTATAGTATCGAAAGATTACGGCCGTTGACATCTTCTTAAACCCCCGCAATTCAGCTTCAGTTAAAGTTATATCTAACTAAGGAAAGACGTACCTGCCATGCATATTAGCACAAAGTTTATGCAGACACCATTTCCGAGACGTGAAGGCGCCGGAAATGTACGTGCGACTCCGTGACTTTCACTATCGTAACCCGAACGACGAAATCAGGCATGCAGGCCCACGCGCAAGTTTACTACGCAGTATACGGAGACGTCAGCGGATGTGGTATACATCGGGCTCGTCAATGACACGCGACGCCCCGCTAGTCAAGCAAGGCATGCAGCTGCAGAAAAGGTGTGGTGAGGTGGTGAGGTAAGTTTCTTTCCATATCCGCAGTGGAATGCCTTAGCGTTAGCGGCCATGACGGAGGGCTGCTTGTTCTATAGGGATGCGGGTTCTACTGCTGGTCACAGTGTCAGCATTTCAGTGGGGTTCAATGTCAATAAAAAACTTACTTCGCATTTTGTTTGTTTCTTTTTTTATTCTGAATGGCTGAATGCATGGATAGTGAACAATACGAGAAGAAGGACTGAAATTACGCCATAAATGCGATAGCTGCCACATAGAATGGTCAATCGCGACAGCGTCGAGATACTATATATACTCGACGACAAAGTTTCTTGGCACCGAATGGAAAGCTACGGAGGCGGAGCTTCTGCTGTGCGGAGGCGGAGCTAATGCACGCGAAGTTTAGTCCGTTTTGGCGCGCGTCTCGTAACGCTGTGGAAAGTGACGGGGGACGCACCACCAGCGTTTCATGTAGACGCAGACGCCGCTTAGCGTTTGTGGTACACTGTCACGGACGGCTATTTTCGGCGACACCGCGTCACGGCAATTAACGGGCGCCGTACTCCCCGACTGACCGTGAGAAACGGCGGCACATGAAAGGGAACCGATAAGTGCAAAATGGGGGTGCTCTCCTTAGAACGTCGCCGCCGACAGTTAATCCTTTTATAACCGTGGCGACATCTGCAAGGTCGTAGAAGGCCGCGGTATACCCCGTACAAGGATTAGACTACAAGACGCCCTGCTGAGAGCTAAGTGGTTGACAGTTCCCACGGAGAAAAGCGTTGGAAACGCTCTGGTGGCCAAGCCGTATGACAACAACCCGACAGGTTGTCACTCTCGCTAGTTGCGGGCCCTCTCCCTATTAAAAAGGGGTGGGGTAAAAATATTTTTGGGGCGGAGTTTCCCCTCAATTAAACGCGCATGATTGGACCCAGGTAGAGGTCTCTTGTCCCCAAGGAAGAGAGCGAGGAGACACGAGGGGGATTTAAGCGCAGGATTTTGCCCTGCTAGGCAGACTAGTCGCTGACCAAGATGGTGTAGAAACAGATCAACAAGCATCTCTTCTAGAAGTTTTTAGTGTGGCTCTGTATCGGCTGGCCACCTAAACTTAGCCGTTCGTCTAGTTGTGACGCGATATTAACGTCTGCAACGTAGACATCGGGACTTCGCCTCGAGTTAGCTCAACCTGCTCGAAGTCACCTGCAAGCACTAGCCTCCCGGAGCCATCAGCGTTGCAACACCGCCGACATCGCAGTCGTGCCAGAATTCTCTTCGACTTCTCGCATCCGATCGTCGGGGACACAACGCTGCCGGTCATCACACGTATGCCTTCGCCTGTTCATATCTTCGAACTTTCTCCTCCGTTGTTCTATTCTTGTTAGTGTGTGTAGTTTGTAATAGTTCTCTCTCGTAAGCTGATTTATTGTTTCTGTTATATATCTCTTTAGTTGTATCAAGTGTCAATGTATGTTGTTAGTTGTATTGAAGTGTTGTATTAGATCCCGTGTGCTACAATATCACTAAAGTTTGTTTTGTTTTCCCACGTCTCTGATCTCTTCAGTGTCTCTGCTTGCGTACGGAACGAACCAACCTGCTGTCATTCCCGTCGCCGACTTCGCGCTGGCGACGCTAGAGTGGCAGCTTGTAACAAAACTGGCGTCCGCGACAGGACGTTCCGTACAAGAGTAAGACAGTGAGGGGTGAACGAGAACCGTGCGGACAGCGTGGTGGTAGAGCCGCACAGTTGAAGTGGTTGCAACCTAGCAATGATTGCGCTGTTTTTATAGTGGCATTATAGTGACAGTTGTAGTATGGAGTGGAGTGATTTTGATAAGTGGATCGCGTACGGTAAACAGTTAGGCCTCGAGGGCGCCGAACTGAGACAATGTGTTAAGGAGCAGCAGGAACAGGCGCAGACGTTAGCCAGAGAACAACGGGCACGGGCCCGGGAGAAAAGGGAAAAAGAAAGGGAGAGAGAGCGCCAAGAAAGGGCGAAAGAACGAGAAGCGGCAAGGGAAGCCGGAGAACGGGAAGTGCAGTTACTGCAATTAAAGATTCGCCTCATTGAGGGTAGCAGGGTGAGCCGATCCAGCAGTGAGCACGGCGATGCCGGCGAGAAACTGTCACTTGAGCGAGACACATGGTGTCAAGGGCTACTCACGGTTCTGCCTTGCGAGGCAAATGAAGCTGCTGCGCGACGCAGTCAGCAGAACGCGAACAACGAGGTAGTTAAGGCAGAGATGTTCCGGACGTTCGGAACTTCGGTCTCGACAAAAGAAGAGCAGCTCAGACAAGAGTCTGAAAGAAAGCGCGAAACAGAAAGACAGCAGTCTGAAAGCGAGGCGCATCGGAAAACGTTGGACATTGAAGCGCGTCATGAAACGCCAGAACCAGAAATCGCGCTAGAAAAGGGCCCGCATATTCTCGAATGCATCCATATAAATGATGTAGAGAACGAGGCCTTGGCCGGTCTCGAAGTAGAGACAGTATCAAAAAACGGTCCTAGCGAGGATGAGGTGTGTGCCAGCAGCCCTAATGGACTCAGTAAGAAGCTGGAAACCATCCTCATGCCTCGAGAGGACGTCTCGAGATCGTCACATGCAGATAGGGTTAGCACAGTGGCTAAACACAGCGAGAACGCGACGCTTCAGGAGTGCAGCGATGCCATTGGAGAGGGCCCAGTTAATGGTTTCATCAGCATTAACAAAGATAATTTGGCCCGGCAGTCCGTCGTGACACCGAGTTCAAAATGTTTGAGCGTGGGGCAAAATGTAACACAAGCTCCAACGAGCTTCCCGACTTCTCAGTTCCCGACGCGACTTGATGATGGCATCGAGAGAAAGGGCGCAGGCAAACATCGCCGGAAACGAAAGAAGCGGAAGCGCACTGCGCTGCGCAAGCCTAGGTCAGGCCCCACTCAGTCGCAAGAAAGACGAAAGGGTAGGCCATTAGTCCGTTTCAAGGAACGTCAATGGTGGCGTTCAGGGAAGCACAAGCGGCGAGCCAGGTGTAGAGGGAGGAAACGAGGTACGCCACCCCAACGCAGCGTGCGGTTCAGTTCGACAAATTCGGGAAAGCGGCCTTTGCCGAAGGGTCAGAGTCGAAAGGGCAGAGTGGCTAAATACCGCATAGGGGAGAACACAAAAGAAAAATGGCACAGGCTTCCCCCCTGCTTCTCGTACCCCTTTCACATTACCGAAGAAAGCCGGCCGAAGTGCAGAATGAGGCGTGACGGCAAAACACAGCCTAACGTTCGTGCGTTTAGTAGCCTCAGGCCTGATGGAAAACCACCGGGACCGCGACCTCATCGTGTGCGATTCAAAAGAATCTAGTTGAGAAAGGGGGAACGGTCAGTTCTAGTAACTTTTGCACAGGCGTGTTAAATATTGTTACTCAGTTGTACGCCAAGATGTGTATTCAAGTCTTTTAAATTTGGTAAGTTACGTGATGCGGTGTAAATTTTTCAAAAGGAAAACCGCCGAGCCAAAGGCTGAAAGTTAGCATCGAATTAGTTTAATCAGGAGTGCGAAAATTTGCATAAGGTAAAAACCGAGAAAATGTGTCTCTTTGCTAGTTGTTTCAAAGGTTTAGTGTGGCATCGTATGCCTCCACTGCCATGGGGATGTGGCATGAATGAGCATTTGAGGAAGATGTTAGCATAAACCGAATGATCTCGTAAATTGATTAAGATTGGCGTGACCCAGTACAGTTGTCGTTGCGCGCAGTGAGAATTGAGGTCTATGAGCATGTTATTTTTTTTTTCTCCTTCCGTCGGTTGTTTTCTGTTTGTATGTACGTATTTCATTTTAGAAGAAGCGTATTTTGAGTTATTTTCTTTTTGCTTGGTGCATTAGTTGTTTTTACTTGCTGTGATGCACATTGAAGGATTGCACTACAGTTGAGGAGCGCACCTGTTTCGTTTTAGTTCGTAGTATACATTCGTGCAGTGGATTCTGTATTGATGGCTGCCGTACACGGCTATTTCTTCTTCTTGTTTGTATGGCGCCTTGATATTATTGCGTGTAAATGAAGCTGGTACTCTAACAATTGTTGCTTTGCCTTTTGTTGTTACTTTGGTGCACTCTGCCTATGTATGTTGTGTATGAGAGGGACAGTCCTCATGCCTTCCTTGTTGGTGGTGTTTTGTTCCTTGTTGTCGAAAAAATTCCCCTCCGTGCGAACAAATGTTATGAATAACATTCTGAAAGTGGGGGGCAATGTCACGGACGGCTATTTTCGGCGACACCGCGTCACGGCAATTAACGGGCGCCGTACTCCCCGACTGACCGTGAGAAACGGCGGCACATGAAAGGGAACCGATAAGTGCAAAATGGGGGTGCTCTCCTTAGAACGTCGCCGCCGACAGTTAATCCTTTTATAACCGTGGCGACATCTGCAAGGTCGTAGAAGGCCGCGGTATACCCCGTACAAGGATTAGACTACAAGACGCCCTGCTGAGAGCTAAGTGGTTGACAGTTCCCACGGAGAAAAGCGTTGGAAACGCTCTGGTGGCCAAGCCGTATGACAACAACCCGACAGGTTGTCACTCTCGCTAGTTGCGGGCCCTCTCCCTATTAAAAAGGGGTGGGGTAAAAATATTTTTGGGGCGGAGTTTCCCCTCAATTAAACGCGCATGATTGGACCCAGGTAGAGGTCTCTTGTCCCCAAGGAAGAGAGCGAGGAGACACGAGGGGGATTTAAGCGCAGGATTTTGCCCTGCTAGGCAGACTAGTCGCTGACCAAGATGGTGTAGAAACAGATCAACAAGCATCTCTTCTAGAAGTTTTTAGTGTGGCTCTGTATCGGCTGGCCACCTAAACTTAGCCGTTCGTCTAGTTGTGACGCGATATTAACGTCTGCAACGTAGACATCGGGACTTCGCCTCGAGTTAGCTCAACCTGCTCGAAGTCACCTGCAAGCACTAGCCTCCCGGAGCCATCAGCGTTGCAACACCGCCGACATCGCAGTCGTGCCAGAATTCTCTTCGACTTCTCGCATCCGATCGTCGGGGACACAACGCTGCCGGTCATCACACGTATGCCTTCGCCTGTTCATATCTTCGAACTTTCTCCTCCGTTGTTCTATTCTTGTTAGTGTGTGTAGTTTGTAATAGTTCTCTCTCGTAAGCTGATTTATTGTTTCTGTTATATATCTCTTTAGTTGTATCAAGTGTCAATGTATGTTGTTAGTTGTATTGAAGTGTTGTATTAGATCCCGTGTGCTACAATATCACTAAAGTTTGTTTTGTTTTCCCACGTCTCTGATCTCTTCAGTGTCTCTGCTTGCGTACGGAACGAACCAACCTGCTGTCATTCCCGTCGCCGACTTCGCGCTGGCGACGCTAGAGTGGCAGCTTGTAACATACACGTAAAAAGGCGCAACTTTCTCGCGCGTTCAAAAAAAGCGAAGTTACAGCGAATGAATTAAAAGAAATACGAACGTCTTGCTATAGTGTGAGCTGCGCCCTGTCTAACATAGCTCCACGTAGAAAACAACCGTGGAACTTTTGTATTTCACGTTGAAAATACGGGCGCTATATTGTAGAACTATATTCACTGGTGGTAGGATGCACGTGATTTGGCTTTGTAGCATTCGCTCCAATGCCAAGAAAAGTTGTCGCCGAGTGTAACCACGTATACAGAAACGCTGCTTGGCTTGGCTTGACTTCTCTAGCCACCGACTTCAATGCAGCCCAAACACGTTTCGAACGCGCTATAGACGGTGCCTATATAGATAGCAACGCACCAACGCGTTTTAAACGCACTGCATTGAAGGCGGTTTCAAGTCTAATTCAAGTCAAGGAGCGTTTCTGAATACGGGGGTAAGTGCTCAAGCGGATATGTATCTATCTTACAATGCAGCACGTCAAATTCCCGTGGCCACATTACAAGTAAACATTGACTTGCTCTCTGGATTTCGTGCCGACCGGTAGTGCCCCCGCGATCTCCGACGACAGCGCAGCTCTGGCCGACTTGGGCTCGCCCTAAGCCATCTCCTGACGCCGACAAGAGCTCTCGCCGAGTGGTGCCCCGTCCTCGGACTGCTGCGACCGTCTCCATCTTTTCTCTCTCCTTCATACTTCCGTCGTTTTCTGTCGTTCACTGTCTCTGCGCCTCGCTCTCTCCTTCATATCTCTATCTATTTACCTTTTAATCCTATCCTTTTAATCCCTCTTTACTGCCATCCCTCGTGAGCTACTGTTGAGGTGTCACACTCTGATGCAGACAGTTACGGGGCTCACTTATTTATTTTCTCTTTAAGTAGCACATAAGACTAAACACGAATTGCGTGTTTCGTGTCACACTGCTCGCGAGTGTCCATTTAGGCGTCGAATCAATGAAAGAAAAAAAAAGCGCCTAGGTAAAGACACCGGAAAAGCGCGAGCGACTGCCGTCGGTGGCACAAATAAAGGCGTGGAGGCGACAGCATACTGAGCTGTAGGCCTATACAATACGTCCGGGGGCGAAATAAAACGCGGAACAAAAATGTAAAAGTGGTGCCGGCGCATTCCATGTATAGAAGAGACGCCGCGTCGTTCGAGCACCCGCGCAGGCTGTGTACACGATACGTCACTTCCTCCTCTGGTTTCTCCTATTATAGCGAGGCGACAGCCCTGCCCTTTCAAGGCCGTCGCGCGACCTTGCACGCGATCGAACGCACGCACTCGCTCACGCCTTTCCCGCTTACGTGGACAGAAACGCGACGACAGCGCCCCATCGGCTGTTCACGCCCTTTCTGGCAATGCGCCATCGAAGGACAGGTCTGCCAGCGAGAGATTTCGCTTCACGTATAATATATATATATAAGTGATTGATTGATTGATTTGTGGGGTTTAACGTCCCAAAACCACCATATGATTATGAGAGACGCCGTAGTGGAGGGCTCCGGAAATTTCGACCACCTGGGGTTCTCTAACGTGCACCCAAATCTGAGCACACGGGCCTAAAACATTTCCGCCTCCATCGGAAATGCAGCCGCCGCAGCCGGGATTCGAACCCGCGCTCTGCGGGTCAGCAGCCGAGTACCTTAGCCACTAGACCATCGCGGCGGGGCGATATATATATAAGTGGTTATAACAGAAGAAAAGAAGAGATTAGTGCCGATACGTAAATGTCTCTCCTTAGGAGGACACCTCAACAGGTCAGCACAGGAATGGGGTATGTGGAATAAAAAATATAGGGAGGATAAGATTGGAATGCGCCATCGAAGGACAGGTCTGCCAGCGAAAAATTTCGCTTCACGTATAATATATGTATAAGTGGTTATAACAGAAGAAAAGAAGAGAAAAGTGCCGACCTGTAACTGTCTCTCCGTACGAGGACACCTCAACAGGTCAGCACAGGAATGGGGTATGGGGAATAAGAGATATAGGGAGGATAAGATTGGAGAAGAGAAAAAAACTTCCAAGCATTTCCCCGAGGGTGAACATGGTTAAGTGCGAATGCACGGGGTGATGCTATGAGGGGTATTTATTAATTCGCACTGTTATATTTATTAATCACACTATGGTGCCTTTATGGTGTAATGGTTCCTGGGAATCGCAATTTGATCACACGGGGGAGTTTACGTTACCTCACTGGCGAATGCCAACGGATTTTAACTTTACTCCCCCTCATAGCATCACCCCGTGCATTCGCACTTAACCATGTTCACCCTCGGGAGTTTGGGAGTTTTATTACTGATGCTTGGGAGTTTTATTACTGATTATGATGATTAAAGTGTAATTAATGATATAAGGCGCGTTACTGACACCGATATCAGCGTCGCGTCCGTGGCTTATTCGGTAGAGCGTCGCGCTGCGGCCCGCCAAGTCCTCTTTCTTTTAAAGATAGAGAGAAGACTGCGGACGCCGCCGACGGCGGTGGATGGTTTGGGGTCGCTTATAAAGTGTATTCACACTTAAAAAAGAGAGGTGAGGGTCATTCCAACTGCTTCCCGCAACGGACTCACAAGCCCCCACGCGCCATAAGCAGCTGACTAGGAAAGCCCCCCCCCCCCCTCCCCGAGAAGGCCGGAGAGGTATCGTCATCGAGAGTAGAACAACGGGTTCGATTGGCGCGTCGTAGAAAGCGCGTGAAGCACTCGCCGAAGCGCATAACCTCTGTACGGGAAAAATTGTGGTCCGTAGCACTCACTAATAGCACTCCAGTAGGCCTCTATGGGGAGGCACTAATGTTTAATGAAAACTCGCAACTAGGGTCCATTATGTAATTTGGACTAAGACGGCTTGAAAGCGAAAGCCACCTTATTTTTCAATGCACTTCACCCGGTTTTTGAACTGCCTCCGGCATCAGCCCGGCCCAACTTTGACATGAAAATCGGCCGATATTTGAGGTCATCAAGACGATATCTAGTGAGGTGCTCATGTAATGATCTTTTCCCATCATTCCTGCAGGCGGCCAGGCCAACGACAGTCAATTTTCACGTGCGCTGAGGCAGCTATAGATTTCACTTCCAAGGGGTACTGACAGAAAATTTCACGGCCGAGATAGCCTGCGGAATACATACGTATATCATGTGCAAAATATTTGATTTGATATGTGGTATTTACCGTCCCGAAACCACCATGTGATTATGAGAGACGCCGTAGTGTAGGGCTCCAGAAATTTAGACCACCTGGGGTTCTTTAACGTGGACCAATGTGCAAAACATCAACAGTGAATATATCTTGGAAGGTATATTTATTGATTTTGAAGTTTGCATGGGCGATCGACTCCCTCGCGTTATGTACACCCTAAAATGTGACCCTTGGTGGCCCACCTACTTCCCTCGCGTGACCACGTTCATTTTAGGATGGTGCCGTAGCCACTGTTGCGTTGTTGTTGGGCTGTGAAAGATACGGGACCAGCCCAGTCGAGCACAGAGGTGGAACTGTTTATTCTCCTGATACAGATATAGAAGCGCAACGTATGTGGCGCAAGTTGTTCTTTTGTTTTTGTTTTTCTTTCTAGGTCGAGGGCGACGCATAGATGGCAGCCCAAGAAAAATAGCTGAGATACTTGGCGCACATGCAAAAGCCGCCAATTTTGTTTTGCCGCGTTTGCGCCAGCAAGATATTAGAGTTTTAGTACTGCGTACGCTGCGCTGCGTGGCGGCGTTGCGTACGTAAGGACGCCACGTACTGCATAGTGGGCACGCGCAGACCGCAACGCGCACGTATCGCGTTACGTACGCAGCCGCTACGTACGCACGCATGAGATGCGTGCGTGCGTACGTGTGAGCTGATCGCGCCGCTCTCGAACAAGTTCGCGACAGCGCGAGACTTCGTTTTGCAAAATGGCGACATCGAAGGCAAGCACCGACCGGCTCTGTGGCTTAAAATATGGCCATAATCTGGCTATAACACTTGGATTGGCTTACATTGGCTGTCAACAACACGTGCTTCTATTTTGATCTACCAGATGACGCAACACGCTTCACGCTCGTTACGTACGCGGGTACTACGGCGTACTAAAAGCCGATTAGTGGCAAACGACGCCAGGTAACGCAAGGCGCTTGCGTTATGCGTACGTTGCACCATTCCGCAATATTACTTGGAGGCAGCGCGCGAGCCCGTGGCTGCAGCGGCCTACGCGTTGAAAGTTTTTGCGTTAGGAGACAGTGCTATTCCGTTGCCTCTTCGAAAGGGCATCTCGATGTGGGCCGGGCGGAAGTGAAATGACGTGGCTGAAAGCTGCACACGCTGGGTAGTGACAGTTGCGCTCGGCGGCTTGTCCTTGTAGCTCTCTCAGACCGACACTGCTACAGTACTCGGCTGCTGACCCCAAGGTCACGGGTTCGATCCCGGCGGTGGCGGTCAAATTTCGATGTAGGCGAAATGGTAAAGTCCCTTGTACTGTGCGATGTCAATGCGATGCCAGTACACTGTTAGATGTCAGTGCATGCCAATTTTTCCTTTCACGAAATTTCTTGCAAATACAAATCGCTTATACTTGGAGTGATCTTTTGGTGCAGAATTGAAAAAAAAAGCGATACAGAGTAGCTATAAGCGGTGGTACGGAAGGCCGGATTTTGTTAACGCGGTTGCAGTATTTATACTATACGCACAGGCATATGCAACAATTCAAGAGCTTCGCTTTCGCATACAAACAAAACAAAAAAAGGCCCATACAGACTACGAACAATCAGTTATAAAAAAATTATCACCCCCTTACAAAAACGCCAGGTACAACGCCGAGCATCACAGATCAATCAGGCACTTAAAAGTAAACACCAACCAATCGATTGCTGAGTACTCGTAACACGAAGCCCAAGGCGGAATCAGAATCACCTATCGTGGGTATCACCGCGACTATTCTGGCTTGTATGTACGAAACAGCACACAGTATTAATGAGCCGTGGACCACCGCCCAACAAGAGTCATTAAGCGAAACGCTTATTGAAGCTTCAAAATCGAGGAAAGAGATCTCGCGGGACGCCATTAGACATAATGAAGGAAGTCGAGCCAGCACTGACCGGAAGCGATGTGCGACCTCGACGAATACGACTCCTCATCGGGCATGCAGGCGCGTGATGTAGGTTCAATAAAACAGATTAAATCGTGAGTACGAGACAGTGAGGGCCACCGGAAAACAAGAAATTCGTGAATATGGCGTACGTTACGGCTGGACACGTTTGAGATTGGGGCTTTTGAGCGGAACACCGAAGGACAGTCTCTGAAACAAAAGAAAATAAAATACAAAAAAGCTACGAAGGTGCATGGACGCTCCGTATTGGGTATGTGTGTTCAGGAGGTCGCTTTTATACTTCCAAAACTCACCGATGCTTCACACATTTGCCCTGAGACTATTCGAAGATGAACTAACCTTTCCCTTGTCCCTCCGCTCCCCTCCCCCAACAAAACTTTGAGAACTGCACGTAGTTTCACATAGCCTCCGAGGTTGGATGCACTGAAAGCTTGCAGAACCTCGCGTAGTTTTGTAGGGCCTCCGAAATCGAGCCACTTTTGACCAAGCGTCACGTAGTGACGTCATTACGTGAGGTCACGAAAACTGCCAGCTTGTGACGTCAATGTGACGACACAAGACGTCATCGCGCTATTTTTAATTTTGTTTTTTTTTTTTTGCGTCGCCCATATCGACGCCTATACGTTCACTTTTCACGTTTAACGGAGAATGTAAAGCTTTCGCCCTAATAACTAGGCGACTGCGTCTTCGTCGTGGAGTCAATCTAGCTATGCGCAACAAATGCGCAAAGCGCGGTGGCCTGCCAAGATGGCTGCCCTTCTATAGGCTTCTGAAAACATTCCGTCGCGGAATCTCCTACGTTATTGGTTACCTCTACGACGGCGGCAAATCAAAGAAGGAATAAGTGACGAAAGAAGCACGTATAACGGTTAAAAGCGAGCAAACAAACAAACAAGAAATAAGCAGACGAAACAGGGTGAGAAGGAAAGGCACCGAGGAAAATGGATTAAGAGGTCTGGCCGCCCTCCCTTGGAGCGTTGCGGAACGTATACACACACACTATGCCGCTCTTTCGTAGAGAGCTAGTTTTTTTTCTCGTTTTTTTTTTTTCTGTGAAAGGAAAGGACTTCCGTGACCCGACATTCAGTCACGAACGTGAGCGTGGGCTGCAGCTGGCATATTAGTGACAAATGGCCGGTCATGCTTGGAATGTTTCCTCCAGGCCCACCAGGTTACGCCACCGCATAGCTGCGCACAGATCCGTTTCTCCTCTATCATAGCTATCACTTGTTTACGACAAAGTCTTCTTGCGCTTTTCCTACAAACATTCCGCAGCGGGGTGCGACGAACGCTTCTGATCAGATTCAACCACTGCATTTAGCCGCACACTAGCAGCACTAGTTACACTAATTGCTGGGTTATGTGCACAGAGCTAATCGCTCAGCTCAAGGCTGTCGAGAGGGCCCGTCGCCGATCGACTGTCTAACGTTCCCGTCCTGGGTTGTGCCACCAAATTGATTGGCGGAGCCTACAGCTCCGCTTTGATTCGTTCTCTTCAGGACGTAAGCCCCGCCGCGGTGGTCCAGCGGCTAAGGTACTCGGCTGCTGACCCGCGGGTCGCGCGGTCGAATCCCGGCTGCGGCGGCTGCATTTCCGATGGAGGCGGAAATGTTCTAGACCCGTGTGCTCCGATTTCGGTGCACGTTAAAGAACCCCAGGTGGTCGAAACTTCCGGAGCCCTCCACCGCGGCCTGTCTCGTAATTATACGGTGGTTATGTGACTTTAAACCCCACATATCAATCAATCACTCAATCAATCAATCAATCAATCTTCGGGACGTAAATAAAGTTCGTACTCACTCACTCTGGCAAGTTATTTAATGACGGCAGGCGCTCACGGTTTTCTCGCAACATCAGAGCGTGTTTATAACAAATGAGCGTGAGCGCGACCGATAACCAGCAAAAGATAAAGGATTTGTCGCCATAAGCGGTCTTCAGGAGAGTCCGTTAATCGATACTTTCGAATCGGCAGCGCATCAAAGCCTTCCACGTATGTACCATACACGCACGCAAACCATTCAAGTCGAAGACGGACGTTTACGAGAGTATACATTACATATTCAGTTTCGAAGCAACATATCGTAGCGCCATGATTCGTTAAAGCAAGCACCTCAATGAGACAAGGTGCGAACATTCGACTTTCGCCACGTTAAACTCCCTGGATCCTTGACAACACCCTCAGACTACTTAAGAGTGCCTCCTTTAGCTCCTTTATCAACTGACTTCTTCAGGATCTCTAGAATCCGTTGACACTACAGTCTCGTTTAGAAGTTAGAGCGAAAAAAAATGACGCTCCTTGAGCTCCTAAAAGGAACACTTGATCTTTTTGGTTTACTTCGAAACAGACGTTAGCCCAAAATAAAGTCAATTCTCAACCACCAGAACTGTTCGTATATAACAAAGCACATAAGAAAGCAGCGCCTTCGCTCCGATCATCGTCTGCCCGTCTTCCATGGACGCTCGTTATATACGTTCACACCTGCATATAGTTTTTTGTGTTTGTTTGTTAACCACTTAAGGGAAGGACGGCGTCGGTGCTGTTTCGTCCTTCGAGGAGACCTCGCGAGGGGGCGGTAATTGCCGGCCACGCGGTTTTGCTGGCCATAAACCTTTCGCGCTGCATCGCCCACGCCTCAAGTATTAGCGAGGCGCCCGTATAGCTATAGCCCACGCGTCCGGCGATATTCAACCGCCGTGAACGCACGCGGCTGATGTGTGGTTTCGTGCGGCGCGCCTCGGTGACAGGACAGAGCGAGTTGCGCGATCCGGTGCTCTCTGATCGATACGTCACGTCGTGTATTGCACGGGCTATTGCCTTTTCGGGCGCTTCTGAATGGCTTTAAAAATTCTGTATATAAGTGTGGAATAGACTTCCAGAGTACGCTGTTACTAGCGCAAATGTCAAAGCGTTTTTTGAGTGTTCGCTAGAATTGTACTACCGGCAACATGATACGTAATGTCTGTTTTGTCATTGTGTATTGTTTTTGTTTTGTGTTTATATTCCTCCCTGTAATGACCCTCAAGTGAGGGTTACAGTATTAATAAATAAATAAATAATACAAAAATAAAAAAGTCAAGCTGTCTTGCCTTTTTTTCACGTATGATTACAGTGTCACTATTGTTATCGTGTTTCCAGGTGCGCACCACAGAATGATTCAGTTCGATTAATCCCAGTTATTACAACAACCGACCCCTAACTATCGGTGCTAATTGAAGGTCTGAAATAGCGCCCCGCCGCGATGGTCTAGTGGCTAAGGTACTCAGCTGCTGACCCGCAGGTCGCGGGATCGAGTCCCGGCTGCGGCGGCTGCATTTCCGATGGAGGCGGAAACGTTGTAAGGCCCGTGTGCTCAGATTTGGGTGCACGTTAAAGAACCCCAGGTGGTCGAAATTTCCGGAGCCCTCCACTATACGGCGTCCCTCATAATCATGTGGTGGTTTTGGGACGTTAAACCCCACATATCAATCGGTCTGAAATAGTCTGTGAGGACAACACAAAGCTGTCATCGGCAAAATCATCACGCTATGCGTAGAAAACTACTAATCTTATCACTACGTTCCATCTTCTACCTATGTGAACGGTCTTTCCATTTCCACTAGCCGCGGTCTTGTTACATTAGGGGAGTATCACTTGTCTATCCATTTGATAAGTAGTCTGTTCCAAGCGTAGCACTGCCTGCCCAAGTCCATTTGTCGCTTTCAGTGATCTCGGCTAAAGTATACGAGCTTTAGACCCGCGGGTTTGATCTGTAATCTATGGAGTATTTTATGCCAAACACAATGACGCTACCATCTTGGGCGGCTATACGAGTATTTTCTTATTATTGTACGTAGTGACGTGAAATAAGACGAAGTCATGAAACATCGATTGATGATTGATTGATAAGTGGGGTTTAACGTCCCAAAACCAGCATATGATTATGAGAGAGGCCGTAGTGGATGGCTCCGGAAATTTCGACCACCTGGGGGTTCTTTAACGTGCACCTAAATCTGAAGTCACGAAACATCGAAAGTACCGACACAGTAATTTTCACTTGCATGCGTGTACCATAGCACTGATCGTTTATTTGTCAGAGATGCAAGGCAGCAAGATTATCCGCCTACTATGGCGACACCGAAACTCGCCTGTAAAATGAAATAAATAGTACATACCCTTATTTTTCGTGAGTATTATATGTTAGTCCTAAGTTTTCTTTGTTTTCTCTTCAATATATGTATTTTCCACACACGCGCACTCACATTGGCATCGAGTGAATGTAATCTTAACCGTAGACCTATCTCCATGCTCATATACACGCACTTAGATCTGCAGTAAAGGGGCTGCTAATGGGCGGGGCTTGTCGTTGACCCGACTATTCATATAGAGCGACGAGTTTCAGCGAAGCGACGCGGAAGTGCCTTCTGAAGTAGTGCGCGGTCGGGGCAGATTCCCTTTGCATATGCGTGTATGTATACACATACACACATACGTAAGACCACAACGTGCACGTGAGTTACGGCCGCCGTCGTTGTCAAACGGCACCACGTTGTGGCGGCGGCGGCGACAACAAAGGGACTACTTTCAAACGGAGGGGCGTTGTCGCCACGCGGTACAGGTCGAGAATGACCTGCATGCATTCGTGGAACAGGTACAGTACGCGGTGGCAGTGGACTGCGCCGGCGCGAAAAGGTTTTTTTATTCGGGCGTTCCCGCACGTGCTGCCGCCGGTGGTGGCGCTGAAGACGGAACCACTTGTCAGGTCGACCCGCGCCGGACGCTCAAGGACAGGACTGCCATTTCTGCGCGGAATTTATGTGCGTGCGTGCGTGCGTGCGTGCGCGACAGAGGAGTGCCAGCCGGTATACTTCACGTTTATCCGCCGGGCAGCCGAAACACATCTTCCATTGACGCTGGTGGCAAGCAACGTGCCACTTGTCTACTTAAAGTCGAGTGGGAATACGTGGTCTAACGTAATGCATTTTACAGCGCAAATCATGTGCCACGCATGTTCACACGCATACGAAATTCGAGAAAATCCTTCATTTTTTAAAGTTTTCTTTTAATCCAAAGCTTTGCCTTACACATAATAGAATTACACCAAAACAAGAAGTCCCGGCTGAACAAGCAAGGTTGTTTTTGTGCATAAAATCAGCTCATGACGTAAAACTTATTACACAGTTACTGCTGACAGTTCTCATCTGTCCACCAGTCTGTCTCGTTCGCAACGACGGACTACTTCATCAAGCCCAATATTAAGCTTATCGCCTTGTTTTTTGTTTGGTTGACCACATCCAATCTGACAGTGGCAGCATTTACACACCTCCCGTCATCAAGGCGCCAAACGCGACAGCGCTCACACACAAACATTCAACAGCCACCAAAGTAGGGCACGCGTTTAGGGCGACGGCGTCAACGGCACCCGCTTAGCGTTCGCCAGCGTGGCTAATAATACGGTCGCGCTGGCGACGCCAAGCGCGCTAATGGCCTTCCCGACGCCTTCCCACTCCTCATCCTTCTCTCTCTCTCACGCACAGACAGACACGCTCTCTCTCTCTCTATCTCTCTCTCTTTGGTAGAGGCGTGCTTATATGACAACGCCTGGATGCTGTAGTCTGTCACCTCTAAGCGCTCACACTTCCGCCCCCACCCTCCACCCACCGAACGACAGCGGCGACGCGGACGCTTGACGGATGCTTCCGCTCTCTCTCTCGTCCCTATAGATGCAGGGACACCGTCACGTGCTATAAAGGGCCGCATCCTTCTACCACATCCACGCCTCCTCCACTGGTGACATTCACACCCTGCCGAGGCCCGCGGTGGGGACGAACCGTACAGCAAACCGCCGCAGCACAAGCACTTCGTCGCCTGCATACGATCGTGCTGCATGAACAGCATGCCATTATCCCACCGCTGCAACCGCCGATTCCGGGCCCGTATTTTCAAATAAAGTTTAAAGCACAATATGTCCACAAGAGCTGATAACGGTCGCGCAAAATTATGGATAGACAAATGACGATACGGACAACACATACGAATATTTCAGAACCTTTCAACTAATCAGGGTGCGAAGGGAAGGGACAAGCATCGTTAGCGGATACGACTGACCAATGGCAAAACGCACTTTCAAACGGTAGTAGTGTGCTTTCGGCCATGGGTAGGTCGGGACGCAAAGAACACGATACATAAATGAGCACATATATGAACCCTTCTAACCGTGAATGCGAAAGAAGTGACATATTTTTAGCTCCAATTGCCTTCAATGCAACCCTTCGAGTTCAACAGTTAATTGTGTTGCGCTGCTAAGCTGGACGGCGCGGGTTCGATTCCCGGTCGCTGCGGGCACCATTTCGATGGAAGTGAAACGCATTAACACCTTTACACACTTGGATTCAGATGTACGCTTAAGAAACTCGGGTAAACGAAATTATTATGGCGGGCCGCATCGTCTCATCGTGATACTGGCAGACAAAACCACAGATATTATTATTATTATTATTATTATTATTATTATTATTATTATTATTATTATTATTTTGTAGCACTGTATCAGTCCTAGTTCGTATACAGTACGCCCCTAATCCACCGATGGCTTTCGTTCATCGAATTTCGACGGGGAAGCAATAGATCATGAGCCAACCTTATACCTTCCATGAAGGAGAGAACGAGGTCGCGGGGTCGATTCCCATCGACATCGCGGGCAGTCCACACGCGTTCTCACGCGCGAGGATAGATCAATAACCATTCCGCTTTCACACCGGCCTCGTGCTTCATTGGAAGCATTGAGCCGCGGCCGGACACGTCCGGAGAGGGGATGATTGAGTGCGCAGGCATTCCAGAAGCGCTAGCGTCCCTTCTTACGAACTGAGAAGTCGAAAAAAGCCAGAGCCACTTCCACGTTCCATGTGAAAGGTGCACGAAATTCGATGCATTGATTCACTTGTGCTTTTCTGGTGTTTGTCTTGTATTTGTATGTTGTTTCTTTCTCTCGGCGTTCGATTCTTATGTTTATGTACTCGTTTCTGTTTTTTTTTTTCGTTCTTTTCGTGTGATTGTGTCATAATTTCTATCCTTTCCAGGACGTTCTTGTTTCAATCTGATTTATTTAGCGATTACCTATCTTCTGTTGTATGTTTTCCTTTCGACTGTTTGCTACTGTATAGAGGGCTGACACATCGAAGCCCCCTCTCCAAGTTTTGTTTTTTTTCTTAGTTTGTTTAGCTAGTTTTGTATTCTCCGACTAGGGCAAATTAGTCTTGCCCACCTAATACAAAGGGCTCAGCCTCACATCATCATCAAGCACTAGCATCCACTTCTTTCTTCAATAGATATATCAGGGCAACACAGCTTGTTATGTTACTCTATAGATCTGTCTTCAACTCCCGCAGCTGGCCGGTGTATAGCTGTGGCTTCGCCGATTTGGGACAGGCGAAGCAACGCTGTCGTTGAAAACGTGCCGCTTGCTCGGCTGTGCCATAGAGTTTCTCAAAATTAACTAGAGGGCACTCTGGCGCTGCGATCGTTCAGCGACCATGGGAATGATGGGTAGTACACACATTTGCCTAGTCTTCGTACTTGCGGGCGGCGAATCGTACTTGCGGCTTCGTTTATTGCTGTGTTTCGGTTTTGTTTTGAAAGAAAGATTGAACCCTTTTGAACTTCGTGAGCCAATTTGGAAAGTCAGTCTAGAAAAAATAAAATGGTGAAGCGCAACCGCTGAACATTTGCTAATACTTGTTTCGTAAGAAAACAGCTTCAATCCACACGAACACACACGGAGCCAAAGGCAGGCCAGAAGTACGAAAATTAGACAAAGGTGTGTACTACCCATCATTCCCATGCTCGCTGAAGCGTCGTGCGTTGCAGCTCCCATAGACACTAGCGCCAGAGTTCCCTCTAGTAAGTATTGCGGGAAACTCTATGGGCTGTGCGTCGAACGTGGGACCTCCGCGACGCCAACGCTATAGACACGCAACGACGACGGGACGGACAAGGAGAGAGGGAGGACAAAAACAGCATTGGCGACGGTCAGCAGCCTGTATTTCAATCGCCTCGATCCACGCGGCTACACGATTCAAAGCATCGCGCGACGTTTGGTTAAGCGCTACGACGCGGCACTGGACACCGGCGTTGTTTGGCAGCGGATAATTCGGCGCAACGAAAACTGGCAGTCTGGCTCGACGCCAGGTAGTGTCGTCGCGAAAGAGCTTGTCGATCAACTTGTACAGAAAGGCTTATGGCTCCTGTATACAGAACTCAGCTGTCGTGTCGTTATTCTTTTTTCTTTTGTTCACTACCTCCATCACGTCTCTATCCCCATCCGTCCAGTATACCCATAGAAAAGATATTTCGCAGTGTCGAGTATCCCCCCCCCCCCCATGTTCTGAAGTGATAGATGTTTTGTGATCGACATAACATAACGCTCCACTAGTCGAACTGCCTAAATATTTTAAAGAAGTACGATTAGTCGTACTTATCTCCTACGTACTGCCCTCCTAATTAAGCGTTGCGCAAATGCGCTTTGGGTTGTTATTTGTTCAGCTTTATGTACGTTTATGGACATCGTGATTTCCGAAAACACGCGTCTTTTGAATTGCACAAGTAAGTAGTCATGCGTTAATTCTTGTATAATAGGTGCTTCTTAGTTATCCTCGGCGAGTATCGTTTACATTTCAGTCAAGTTACCTTTAGAAGTTGTGTCGCTAAACATTAAAAGTTGTGTGGCTACGTATATTTGTCTCTAAACATTGCTTCTGTTGTCAGCATGGCCTCGATAAGAATAGTAGGCAGCACTACCTAGAAGCAGTTTGCATTAGTGAAGTCACGACTGCCATCTTGAAGTAAGAGATAGGAAGTCGATAAGTTGCGCGGGCACTAAACTTGGCAGCTGATTGATTTGTGGGGTTTAACGTCCCAAAACCACCATATGATTATGAGAGACGCCGTAGTGGAGGGCTCCGGAAATTTTGACCACCTGGGGTTCTTTAACGTGCACCCAAATCTGAGTACACGGGCCTACAACATTTCCGCCTCCATCGACAATGCAGCCGCCGCAGCCGGGATTCAATCCCGCGAACTGCGGGTCAGCAGCCGAGTACCTGAACCAGTAGACCACCACCGGGGGGGCGCAAGCGTTGACGAGACCAGGCACGCTCTCGTTTCGGACTATCGCACACAGTCACGTAGGGGTTGGCGAAGAACAAGGCCTTGCGAGGAAAAAGACAAAGCCATAGTCACATGCTCCAATGGATTACGAAGCGAAGTGGCCAGCCGAATTCGGCACTTCCTGGAGTGACGACCATACACGCAACGAGTCAAAGAGAAATAAGAGCAGAAGAGGCAGACGACAGACTAGTCTAGTGGATGAAAACTAAACGAAAAGCAGAAGATAGGCACACGAAAGCGAAACAGAACGCAGACGACAGAAGCACTGGCAGCGCACGCATTCCAGACGATAATCGAAAAAGAACGCAGTGTTATGCACTACTGGAGAAGCAGTGAATGGTTAGTGCTTTTCCTAACGCATTCGGTGAAGGCAATAAAACAAAGCAAGAATGAAAGAATGGATAAATAAAATGCACGGCAGCAGGTAACGCAGAGGTAAAACAAAGGGGCAGGGCGCCAAAACGTCAAGCGAAAGCGCAGAGAATGGGGACGACTTTAGCTGCTGCTTTTTTCTTTTTTCGCAAACGTCGCAGTACCCACAATTTGGCGAGAGTATAGAACAATTAAGGATAAAAGCGCAGCCACCCGTAGCAACATTAAGTCGGCCGGCGCCCAAAAGCGGGCTATACCACGCCTTACCGAGCAGTAGCGAAGCAATGTGGCGAACGCGACGCAATGTCAGGGCGAAATTCCGGCCACCTGTCGGTGTAGGCCCAACTCTTTGGTTGGAGGCCTTCTTCGCGACGTTCTACCTCAAATCTTGACGAATATGGGAGTAGATTCGCCGTCTATTCTGGGAGTTTGCTGAAACGCGACTTCTGAAACGTAATGACCCCGCGACAAGGCGACACACGGATGATGATGGAAACCTGCGCATGTAGTTACGCGCAGAGAAGACTAAGGGCACCTCAACGTCCGTTGCTGCCGAGCTTTTGTTCCGAACGGTATCTGCGTTTTCGTAACTTATATCGAGAAACAGACTTCAGGGCGCCTTCAAGACACGCTATTTGTCTGTGCCACGCTCCAAAACTGCCATATCTTTGTTAGGGTGCAGGCCTATATACTGCACTTCCGTGTCAGGCGAATACACAGAGTTCTTAGACAGCAGCAGCGACCGCCCCCCGTGCAAGCACAGTTACCCCGGGCGGAGATATTTGCGCATTTAGCGCGCGCATTTCCGCACGGCGTAAAAAAAAAACTCTCGTCCAACGAAGTCAACCTCGCCGAATTCATCTCGTACCGCTTTACTTGGCACTGAAGCAAGCGGGCCGACGTGCATGTCTTATACGAGTGTCTGAGAGACTTGAAGAAGACAACGCATTCTTTGAATGATCTCTCCTAAACTTAAATAAAAATAAGAACGGCACGGAAAGCATTTGAACATCTTAAAAGGTACGCATAAGGCCGTAAGGTCACCGCAATAAAATCGGGACGGTAGCAGAAACAACCGCGTGAAAATAATAATAATAATAATCGTCGGGGTTTTCACGTCCCAAAATCACGATGTGATAATGAGGGACGCCGTATTGGAGGGCTTCGGCAATTTGCGACTCCCCAGAGTTCACTAACGCGCACCTAATCAAAGAACGCGGGACTGTAGCATTTCGCCTTCGTCGAAACGAGGCCGCCGGGATTCGATTCCGCGTCTTCGGTTCAGCAGTTGGGCACCGTGACCATGACACCACCGTGGCGGGTCACAGTAATCACAGAAGAACAGCGACAAAAAAAAAAAAGCCGTATTAACAACGGTAAGATTAGGCGGCAAGTAGTGTGTGAATGAGATTTGAATGCTTGGTGAGGTCTAGTTTTGTGGCAGAGTATCTGCTATATAAGGCTCAGTAAGCAGCATACACAAACAGCAAATCGCCAAGATCTCTGCAAAAAAACAATGTCGACGATCGTCAAATATACGACAAGAACAACAAAAAATGTGGACAAATATCCAGCCGTCACTGCTCGACTGCCTTCGCGATAGCCTTCAAACGGCTGCAAGAAAACAGGAGGGGAGTGGCGCTACTATATAAGCACTCGACTTGCTCGTGTTAGCGGACTTCCTGAAAAATCGGCCGACTGTGTCTATCTCGGTGGTCGTCAGTGAACAGCATCTGTTGTGCCTAAACGACCGTTCTGGCTTGACCCTCGAATCTACAGGCGCATTCCGTTACGCTCGGAAGAACAGTCGCCGCCGTCAGACTGCCGAGTTTGCCGTTGTGGCGCTGTAGGGCGTAGCGGTGCTTCGCTCGTAAACGTTCCGGCAGCACCCTCCCCCCGCGCACGCCATATTCCACTCACGAGCCGTTCAACATGGGAATGACATTCGTAAACCATGTTCATAGGGTTTAAAGCTTTCTGGTGGTACAAGTGGGTCACTTCCGCAAAAATTTAGGCTCCTTTTTATGCCACTTGGGTGTAGACAATAGGAGCCGAATCCGGCAACATTTCGTTCGTGAGGTTTCGATGACGTCACTGTAGATGGCGATTGAACACTGGTAGCAAGCACGCAATAAGTGAGGAGCGGCCGGACTGTATCGTTGTAGCTGTTTCCACCTGACTTCGCCAAAGATGGCCGCCTCTATACAAGCGACGAAAAACGAAAATTCTGAAACTGTGCGACACTGATACTAGGCGGGCCAGTAGATATACGCACTGAGCGTGAAAAATTCTGTTTTATGTATTTATGAAATTTTTTTTGGATCAAATAGAAGCTGTCACTTTGTTAAACAACACACGGGGAACAACCGTATATAAAAGAAGAAAGTTATAACTACACTGTGCGTGTGGCTAAACTTCGGCAAATGTATACCCAACTGCGGCACTACTCATAATCATAGTGCTATTACGACATACCAAAACAAAATATCTCTATCAGAGAAGATGCGCGCGAAAGAGTGCCTGGTACGTACGCTTATGCTCAATTAAGATTCCCGCCAAGGACCCGTAAATCGGCGAAGCTAATTGCAGGGAAGAAACGAAACAAATAAAACCTACACCAACGATATACAACATCGCACACAAGGATCATACGGGTCAATCACACAGGTCATGTCAGGAAACAATGGGACAATGCAATGTACGCAATCGTTCTAGCCTTTGTCTGGGTGCTGGCACGGAGATGCCGGGGTTTCTTAATGACAGGGTACAACAATGACGCACTCGCGCGGCGAATTGATTTAGATTGAGCCGAGCGGCAATGAGCCCTCGCTTCCTATTAAGCAAATCGATTGCTTCGCTCCCGCCCGGTCACTATAAATCCTATACGGAACGTGCAAATTATATTGCCATGAAAGATTCCTTGGATTTTTCTCGACAACGGCCAATGGTAATTAATAATACACTACGGTTAGCACGCTTTCCTGGCACGCGAGATCAACCCCGGCATGGAAAGTGTGTGAGAAGCATTAGGATGTCTTCGTGGACGGGCGAAACCCGGTAGAATTTCCCATCACGACCTCACATGCTGTGAAAACGTCGGGAACCGAACACACAAGCAGAGTGGAGCCTGAGCTGTTGCACTCTAATATAAAACAAAAAAAAGTTCAACTCGTTGACTTGACTAGACACACGAACAATCCTTTAACTCTTTTCGGAGTGTCGAGGGAGGCACGACTTTTCCTGGAGTGTCGAGGGAGGCACGACTTTCCTAAGAGAACTAACGTGCATATGACCTTTAAGAAGGCTTACATAAGTGCCAAGGCAAGATTTAATACTAACAGTGTTATCATTTAGGGTGTAGTATGAGAGGAAACACGGTGAACGATTTCTGTCGCAAATCGTAACATCCAATTACATACAGAACACGGGATGCAAGGGGCTCAAAACGATGCACTGCGCATGCAGTCTTCAACATGGCAGGCTCTTTCGAGACGTTCCACCAACGTCTCGTGGCATGCGCTGTCCTCCCAACGAACTCGTGGGGATCGCCCTCGACGAGTGCCGCTGCGGGCGATGAGTCAGTACAGCGGCGGGACGAAGCCGCGCTTTTGCGGGTCAGCAGCGCCGGCGCATTGCACCAGCGCGACTCTGCGGCGTCGCTGGGAGAGGAAAAAAGGGTCGTTGCGTCACTGTTTGGGTGGACGCAGCTAAGCACAGCTCCGAGGTCACCGCATCACTGCACAGCGACGACTGACGCGGCCACAGCAGCGCCTACACCTGTCGCCGCCGTCTCCTATATATATGCAAACGAAATTACTAGGGGGAAACTCCGGAAAGCGCACGGTGACTGTAAAGGCTTTTCGATGGGGGACACTGTTTTCTGTATGATTGATTACGGATTATAAGTAGCCGCATTAGTCATTGTCACAGTGCCACAAGATCAGCGTTTCGCCAATTGACTCCTAATTATGCTAGTAGCAGATACATTACGTCACAGACAGACAGACAGACAGACAGACAGACAGACAGACAGACAGACAGACAGACAGACAGACAGACAGACAGACAGACAGACAGACAGACAGACAGACAGACAGACAGACAGACAGACAGACAGACAGACAGACAGATAGATAGATAGATAGATAGATAGATAGATAGATAGATAGATAGATAGATAGATAGATAGATAGATAGATAGATAGATAGATAGATAGATAGATAGATAGATAGATAGATAGATAGATAGATAGATAGATAGATAGATAGATAGATAGATAGATAGATAGATAGATAGATAGATAGATAGATAGATAGATAGATAGACAGACAGACAGACAGACAGACAGACAGACAGACAGACAGACAGACAGACAGACAGACAGACAGACAGACAGACAGACAGACAGACAGACAGACAGACAGACAGACAGACAGACAGACAGACAGACAGACAGACAGACAGACAGACAGATAGATAGATAGATAGATAGATAGATAGATAGATAGATAGATAGATAGATAGATAGATAGATAGATAGATAGATAGATAGATAGATAGATAGATAGATAGATAGATAGATAGAAGCAACGCGCTTGCAAGTGCGCCATGGTGGAATTCGTTCCTCCATAAGGTGCCTTGTACATGGTAGCAAAGGGAAATGAGGGCCTCAACATCACGTGTTTCGAGGGGTGCGAATGAAACGCGAAGCCGCTTTAAGCGAGCCGATACGTGTCGGCTAGTGGCGCGGATCGTCAAGCCGAATGGTAAACAGTCGAAGGGCATGCGGACGCGTGTGCGAAAGGAAAACAAAAAAAAGGCGGCGAGATGTGACCTTGGTTCCCATGGTGCGCGATGGGCTGGCCACAACAGGTGACATCGCCAGACGATCCCGCGCATATTGGCATGCCGGCGAGCGATAGCTGGGAACAAATCTACGCGTAAAATAGCAGCATACTGCGGTCATATGCCCCGCCGCGGTGGACTAGTGGCTAAGGTACTCGGCTGCTGACCCGCAGGTCGCGAATTCGAATCCCGGCTGCGGCGGCTGCATTTCCGATGGAGGCGGAAATGGTGTAGGCCCGTGTGCTCAGATTTGGGTGCACGTTAAAAAACCCCAGGTGGTCGAAATTTCCGGAGCCCTCCACTACAGCGTCTCTCATAATCATATGGTGGTTTTGGGACGTTAAACTCCACATATCAATCAATCAATTACTGCGGTCATAAATTACGTATAGTAAGCTTATTGTAACCTCGAACGATGGAAAAGCATATCGCAGATCCATCTGCGATATGCTTGCACAACGAAGCGAGAGGGCTACTCTTGCTCCCCCCCCCCCTAAGTCACCTAGATTGAGAGGTTTTTTGTTGTTGTTGTTGTTAAATAAATGTTTTTACTGCGACCGCCTCGTGAAGGGGAACCCTGCGCACGCCTTTAGCAAGAACAGCTTGGAAACGATTTACAATACGGTCTATCACTTAAATATAAAAACGCGCGAGAACTTTATCTCCTGACTCGGACTTTGACGCGGCGACTTCACTAAAGGGTGCGGAAGTTATAGGGCCAGATGTTTTGGGAATTGACGCAACCGGTCTTTGCAGCGGAGAGCCAGTAAAGTGAGATTACAGCGTAGGCAGTCTCGACAGTATACGCAGTTCAAGAGTACCGCATACGCGAATGTTTGTTAGTGTTTGTCGCCACTGCGCGTGCGTCGTAATTAACTGACGGAAATAGCGGGCGACCGCAGCGACCGCTATCTCAACATACGCTATTCTAACGTTGCCTAGTGTCACAAGAACGCGGTGTATCTTATAACGCGGATTTGGCGACAGCCTGTTGCAGAAAAAGTGTGGTACAAGAAGTTATGCGCCTATTACAGCGCTTCTGTACAATTTGTTTCTTTTTCGCGCCACGGTTCAACACGCATAGTATCTCATCGGAATACGTCGGTACTCCCTCGCACTCACTCATCAATATTCGCACATGCTATGTAATAGTTGGACAGTGGGCTGGGCCACAGGGGTCGCCGAAGCACACGAGTTTCCGGCCACCTCTCTATAGAGGGGCCCGAGGGCCCATCGTCCTCCTGCTTCCACTCCCCCTCACCCCCCCCTCCTTCAATAAAGTCTTTTCAGATATCAATAAAGTTGTTCACCTACCTACCTACCTCGGCACAGACCGACGTCTGTATACACGTTCTCTCGTCCACACCTACGTAAACATCGAACAAAATATTGATACGCGTAAAGTTGCAGTTGCAGACGCCTTAAGGCAAGAACGACACAATCGGTTCTGAGCCCATGACACTTCAAACTCTGCTATGGCTAGAAGTGACCTCTAGTCAACGCTGGCACCAACACATACGTAACAATATCACGCTGTGTCCAAACGGATTGCCTGTTCAATGCAACAAAAAATAGAACAACAGGAATACCACAGGCCTCCATCAGCAGCGCGGTGACACCACCGCAACGTCGCAGATTTAAGGAATGATGATGTGGAACTTTCTAGACGTAGTTTGTCCAGTTTGGTCAGGCACACTTCGGGACCACAATCTCGTCTTCATTGGAGCCCTAAAGTGGGGCTCAAACTAACGATCTTGAGGTTAAAGGTTTCATGCTCTAAGGATTAAACTAGCCGAGCTTGGTATATCGAGCACGTCCACCGCAGCACTGCATGCGTGTACATTGTAAACATTAGCGGACAAAAAAGATATACCACAGGCACGAAAAGTCGGGTACGTTGCGGTTAGTTTAATGCAGAGGTGATGAGATGAGAGACGGTGCGGGATGGAGTGATAATAAGGTAAGAGGTCACACAGAGGTGAGACGCTCGACCTTTGACCTTGACCGGGGCCGTTGCCGGTTCGCCCTATTGGCCAGCTTGTTGCGCCAGCTCCGAGAGGAGGAGAAGGCGAAGAGGAAGAACAAAGGCTGAGGAAAGAAGAGAAAGAAAAGGTGCAAGAACAAAATCAGTACGGAGCGCAGAACCGAGACGATGACAGACACCACGGGAAAGGAGGGTGGATGGCTACTCGCTACGGGGCTCAGGAGGCAACACACACATACTAACACTAGACCCGACCACAAAAAAAAAAACAGTATTTGACCGCGAAACGCAGTCTGCGATAAACGGGAGCACGTCTTACGAATAAGGACAACGTCGCTGTCATAACAGCACGTATAGCCAAAAGGAGGTAACATAAGCAAGCCCTACAGTATATAGTGTTCGAGTAAACACCACAGTTAGATTCGGCCAGAAGCTAGGCTTTCGTTACCTGTGGCTAGCTTCAAAAAGGCTACACTGACTGCCACCCCATTGATTGATATGAGGGGTTTAACGTCCCAAAACCACTATATGATTATGAGAGACGTTGTAGTGGAGGGCTCCGGAAATTTAGACCACCTGAGGTTCTTTAACGGACTGCCACCCCAGAAATTGTGTAATGTTGTTCAATGAAACTGGTGTAAATCTTGCAAACCGGTAACCTGCGACAACGCCAAGAACACTGAGAACAACGTCGATGTGGTGGACGCCACCAGTGTATACAACAACGCCTCTAAATCTCAAAGTTTCTATATTACAAAAAAAAATCACATACACATAGAAGCGGTGGTGCATAAATAGAATAACAGTTCATCATTGTTGGGGTTTTACGAGCCATAGCCATGGTTTATGACAGACGCCGTAGTATATAGTATATTCTAGATTCATCTCGACCATGCGTAGCTCTTTAACGTGCATTTAAATCTACGTAGGGGCCTCTACCACTTTCGCCTCTATTCAAAATGCACCTGGGCCGCCAGAATCGAACCCACAACCTTACAGGTAAGCAGCCGTATAAATAGAACGCGAGGCATTGAAGTTTATGCGCTCACACGGGGGCGTGGCACGTAAGAATAAAATTACGCTCATGCCACCACGTATGGTAAGTGAAACACCCACGTTGAACGGACTGCCGGAACCGAAATAGGCATTAACATTGCGAACCAGCTTGCCAACGCCTAATTACAAGTAGGGCCCATTAAAAGGGCCGAACGCGTATGGCATGCGACTATACGATACAGTCTACCACGCCAAGTTCCTTCACTCGGCATTAATGCTCACAAATCTACGTTACGCTTAAATCCATGCGGGGAAGTGATTGCATCAAGAACGGGTATACGTAGATCAGTGGTTAGAGAGCATATCAGCAGGAACGAAGCGATCGCCAGACATCTAAATGTGAAAACGAAGCTAAGTCTCAGCGCGCGCCATAATTAAGGGCAGTATACGCTTCTGCAGTGCATGTCCCGATTCTCAGCCAGACATTCCTGCTTCATATCAGCTTGACTAAGAAACTGCGGTCAGTCACTGCGGCGCGGCCGAAGTGGTTCCCAAAGTGCTATTTTAACACGATGATATATGCGATCATGGTGGGCGGTTAAGACTGGTATTTCACCTTCGGCAAACTACAGAGCGCTGGGACGACAAGGTACGCGTACGAAGTGTCATGGCACATACAAGCCCGATCACCCAACGATCGAACTTGCAGTGCACGCAACAAACGAACGCGGAGGCCAGAGAAGCTGTGTTGGAAGCCTCCGCAGCGGCTTTGCGTCACTTTCGCGTTCGTTCGCGCTCTTGTGCGCGTTGGCGCTCCTTTGATTCCCGCTATTCTCCGTCCGAGAGAAGGGCACGTCTTCGTTCCACAGCGAGTCCAAAGGTCAATTGTCGATAACAACACCACCACGATCTCTACGTCACAACTCAAAAAAAGGGAGCCCAACGATTGGTGTGAAATGCTGCCGCCGAGTGTCGCGACAGGTGTGAAAGAACGTTTAGAACGACCTGACACCTGCAGGGGCTATCAGGTAAAATGGATTCACGATTACGAAACAGCACCACGGAAGAGTGAGACGACAACACGAAACAGCACACGAAACACAACCACCACCAATCCAACTGAACTGGTTCGTTTCGGCTTAAGAGCAGTCCTCTTAAGAGTTCTGTTATGAACCAGTGTGAACTAGTTCATACAGGTATATAAGGGACATTAAGGTTCCGCTAAAAGTTCGGCCTTTGCGTTTCGAGTGCTGTTCGTACGGCCAGCCTTACTTCGTGGCGCCGTTTCGGAACTTGTGAAGGAGGCATCAGCGGTGGCGAGGAAGCGATGGGAAGCTGCGCTAAGACACGTTACGCATAATACCGATATACATTACCCACCGAAAATTGTTGTTCAGAGCGTCACTCAATCCGCGCACGTTATACTCTGGAAACTAGCTGTTTACATTTTCGCTGTAAATATATAGTGCACGCTGAAAATTCTTGCGCACACTGTATGGGGACAACATCCACGCAGATCATGTGTCCCTTTCTGTGTTACCCATATAAAAAAGAACAAAATGTAATAAAAAAAGGAAGCGGTGGGGAGGGGAACGGAGAGATAACATCGCAATGAAGACTCAGTGCGCACTCTGTGAGAGTACCATCACTATCACCAATCCGGCCGTTCTGTATTCGTATCAAGTAAAAAAAAGAAATATATAAACAGGAAGAGAGAAACGCGACATTCTAAAAACCTCCTATGGCACCCATAAGTACGTAACGGGAAATCACGTTCTGCTTTTCATTCGAGTAGCTCTTCGTTCACGCAAGGCAACGAAAAAAAAAACATTATCGCACTAAGCGATAACGATATCGCACTGAGCGCTTTTCAAAACTCGCGATTGCGGTGTCCACCAAAGAAATTTGCCGAGACCCTCCGGAATGGGCGACATACGATGCCCCAATCATAAAACCCCAAAAATCGTGTTCCCCGAACCGAAACGCGAACTCGTCCCATTGCAGATTCGCACTCATATTTCTCCATCCACACGATCCCCAAAGCAATGAGGATACGAGCGGGACAAAGCAATCCACACTGAATCTGGGCGTGCGCGACCCAGCGGACTATAGTTCGGTGCAGCAACATGCATGGCAACTGCGTTTGAAGAGACTGTCTTGCCAGGCTTGCGCTCCTCCATTCACAGAGAGGCAATTTGCAGTGTGCAGAAACACTGTATGCATCTGATTCACCAAGGACAACATTAACTTACTAACGCAGTCGTGCGCGTCCCGATGCGACAAATTCGCTTCGTCGCTCTTCCAACCGTTCAAAGGTCGCCGGCTGCTGAATATAATGCAACGCATTTACACTCGCTCTCCTTTTTACAACTCGGCGGCGAACACTGCAAAGGTGTCTCCGCTGCAGTGAGCGCAACTAAACGCACGATCGGTCTCGAAAGGAACATAAAGCGTGGCCCGTGTGAAAAGGGTCGCCGCATACTGCCCGACACGCTTTTTATATTTTCTTTTTATCCCACGCGTAACGGCGCAGCACCATAATGGCATCCGAGAAGTGCTGGTGCTGCTGCATGTAGCCGTTACGCGAGCGGTTTGCGCATTCTTTTCGCGCGCTTCTTCCATAGCTGCAGCAGTGATAGAAAAGGCCGCACAGCTGGGCTGAGAGCGACGTGCTGCTGAATGAAAAAGAAAGAAAGAAGAAAAGAAAGAAAGAGAAAGAAAGAGAAAGAAAGAAAGAAATAAAAAAGGAAAGAAAGAAGTAAAAAAGACAGAAGGAAGGAAAGAAAGAAGGAAGGAAAGAAAGACAGAAGAAAAGAAAGAAAGAAACAAAGAAAGAAAGAAAAAGACAGAAAGAAAGAAAGAGAAAGATTACATGAGATAACGACCATTGAAACTCTACGCTGTGCCCTCCAACTGCTAGTCGTTTAGAACTTCTCTCGTGGAAACGTGTTACCGAGTCGCGACAATCTTCAACGTATGATCTTGTGCAAATGAGATGCAATGCACCTAATTCCAGTAGTCTCAAGGCGACGTGCGTATAGTTCCGCGATAGAGTCATCTCACGTCATCTCATCACGACGGTAAGCGAGTTCTGACAGGTGACACTCACAGAGTTGATCCTACAAAAAAAAAAAAAGATGGCTCATTTATTTATTACAATCTTTACACCCAAGTCGTTAGGCTACAGTCCTCTCGGCTGCGTACTTTCATATACACTACTTTAAATATCATAAACTACCCTAACCTAATCTAACCCATAGCTCGATAGGAACAAGACTAGGCCTCAACGCCAACCCGTAATGCGCAGACTTGACAAAGTGGAGAGAGAGAAAAGGAAGAGAGAAATGCGAGCGAACTCATACATAGGGGAGCGCGCGAGTGAAACTAATTGAAAAAACAGTAAAATTTCCAAATTCATAAAGCGTTCAAGCCTGCTGAGTACGTTGCTCAATGCAGGGCAATGAAACAGAGGATCTCTGAAGCGCGAGTTACTCTGCTTCTTACGCAAGCCTCCCATATGTATACTGTTCCGAACGGTGTATACAGTATAGCTCGAGGGCCTTCATGAGCACACGCTGGCATCCGAGTTCGTTTGCCGTATTCGGCGGCCGGGTTTCAGTACGCCGTGCACAAAGAACGTCAGGCTACTCTGTTTACCCAGAAACGGAGTACACAGACAATGCACGAATACGAAAACCAGGAGATAAAAAGTGCAAGAAAAAAAACTAAAAACAACACAAAAGCCACTCAGTCGCAAGGAGGGAATGCACACATCATCTTGAACAGCTGAGCAACTTCCCATGCCCGCTCGCCCAATTTCGTTCCCTCGCCACGCTACTACTGTCTTTTCCACCCCATTCCCGTAATCCGTCTTACAAGTTCCGTGCAATGAGCTGGGGACTGTGTCAATCAACCGGCGAATAGTGGCCGTTCGAGTGTACCCGAGAAAGGTGTAGCAAGAGGCTTGCCCACTGCACGCCACTAATGCCGCTAATACGTCAATGAAATTTTCCAACCCCTTTGAGATCGTCGCATGGAGGGCTATCAAAAGTGCACAGCAGTGAAGACGCCACCACGACGTCTGCGCGATTCAGTTGCCTGTCCAAATGAAGCCACCCGCGGGTTTGGCAGCACTGCATCGTACTGGCGGGATGATGCGGAGCAGTACACCGGTGGAGTGAATGTATACCTATGGGAAGGTTTTCTCTCTCTCTCCCAGACAATTGGGAGAAAACAAACTGGATTGTCTCATCTGGAGATATGCGCTTCGATCCTGGCAGGGCTTCGTGCAACGCGCACCGAACAGAATGACGTTGAGAGGGAAGTAGGAGTTTTTACATTTATTTGCAAAGAACCCGAACAGTATCGAGAACTGGATTATGCGTTGTAAAGCGAATCATATGCGAAGTATCGATCCCTGACGCGGGCCCCGCCGCGGTGGTCTAGTGGCTAAGGTACTCGGCTGCTGACCCGCAGGTCGCGGGTTCGAATCCCGACTGCGGCGGCTGCATTTCCGATGGAGGCGGAAATGTTGTAGGCCCGTGTGCTCAGATTTGGGTGCACGTTAAAGAACCCCAGGTGGTCGAAATTTCCGGAGCCCTCCGCTACGGCGTCTCTCATAATCAAATGGTGGTTTTGGGACGTTAAACCCCACATATCAATCAATCATCAATCGATCCCTGACGCGGAAAGTTGAAATGCCAGCGCCCTTGCGAGCAAGGTCAAGCTGTCATTTAATGAAAGGTGGAAAATGTTCACATATTTTGTAAAAAAAATGTATGCAGGCAATGCAACGGTCATCTACTCGATATACTATTCCGTTCTGAATGACTACAGCGCTCTATTTATCCAAATCGATCAGTTCATGTACACAACCTGCAACACATATATCGTATACGCAGCGCCACATCTCCGTAACAATCCGAATGTTGGTGTAGCGTTTTACAGGTCTCCATTCGTTTCGAGCTTTCATCGGCAATCGCGACCCGGCATCGGCAATTCGATTGTTCTTTACTGCTGTCTATATGGGTTCATTCTAAACTATTACTTCCTCGTGAAATATCTTCGAACAAGAAAAATAAACAAATAAACATTTAAATTCGAGGGCGGCTCAGCAGTAGATTCAAGAAATGAATTAGCATAGCTGAGAGTTACTTCCAACAATTATGATGGCAAACGACATCTAAAATAGCTGCGATTATGCGAGAAATCACGTGAGCGAATGCTCACGTGATTTCTCGAATCACGTGAGCATCACGTGAGCGAATGCGGGATGCCTCAGTGAGCGAATGCGGGATGACTCAGACAAACCATTTTTTTTTCTTTTGAGATTTATAATAATAAGAAAACGCATTATTGCTGATGCAGTAATTCCTATTATAGTTATAGATTATAGGCATGCAAAGGAATGCTTTCTTTCAGCGTACCTAGATGGCGCCACCAGCGCGGCTACCCATGTCTACGTCATCAGTGCTTTATAACACGTATCTAGGTGAACACTGTTCTCAGCAGCTTGTGCTTTTTAGTCTTGTTTTCCTTTTCGCGCTCGCGTAGAATGAACGTACTGTTTCAATCTTGAATACCGGATCAATCGGAGTCGACACCATACATTCAACACTGAAGCACACGACACGCGCTACGTCCTGTGTCGAATCCATGCTATCCAGGATTTAAGATTGTGAACGAACTAGCAAAGCAAGAAATTTCGTTGTGCGTGCTCAAATTCTTGTCAGCCCCTGCTGACAAAAATTCCGCCATATCCACGAAGTGAATGATGATGAGTGGGCGAAGCTCCGAAGGTAAACCTGGTAAACCATGAATCCTCTGTACATTTTGCCCACTCGATTTTATTACATCGCTCCCCCTAGCGTACGTCACCGCACTAAATCGAACGATTGCCTTCAACCAATGACACGCGTCATATGTGACATCATTCCTATTTTATAAGATCTCGCGTCTTTCATCAACTACAAGTACCGCTTTCTGGTTTATAACATCTTGCATCTTTTCATCATCAGCTACAAGTACCACCATCTAGTAAACACTACAAGAACTAAACGAGAGGTGGCTACATACAGGAGACGGTACCGCCATCTAGTGAACACTGCGAGAACTAAACTAGAGGTGGCTACATACAGGGGACGGTACCGCCATCTAGTGAACACTGCAAGAACTAAACTAGAGGTGGCTACATACAGGCTACAGGGGACGCACAGCCCACGCCCTAAGGAGCTTCGCCCCTAAAAAAAAAAAAACAGAATGCTGCTTTCACAGTTCACCGTATCGCGACGTGGAAAACAAAACAAAAAAAACTGGAGAAAGATAATGTTCCGTGCAGACGAACCCAAAAGCGTTGCTTCAACACGGAAACAAACCGTAAGAAAAGTCAACTCGGCAAGTGCTTATCGCTTCTCAAGGGCCACTCAACGGTTCCCAACAAAACAAAAAGAAAATAAGTCGCCTTTGCATTAATCGCTAACGCGAGCAGATGATATGCACAGCGTCCGCTACTTCGTTCCCATGCAGACGACATCGGCGGTTTGACAGATAGCGATGCTGCCACTCCATGCAAGACGTGCCAAAGATCACGTATTCACAGGCGCAGCTGGTGCACGCAGTATCATTAGGTGAACAAACCGAGCATGCGATATTGCGTAAAAATCGCAGCTGGATGCTTCAGGTACAGGAAACAGTGGGCTAAGCTGAAGAAGTCGACAGATTTGTTGATTGATTTGTAGGGCTTAACGTCCCAAAACCATCATATGATTACGAGAGACGCCGTAGTGGAGGGCTCCGGAAGTTTCGACCACCTGGGGTTCTTTAACGTGCACCCAAATCTGAGCACACGGGCCTGCAACATTTCCGCCTTCATCGAAAATGCAGCCGCCGCAGCCAGGATTAGATCCCACGGCCTGCGGGTCAAGCTAAAGAAGTCAAGCTTCTCACAGAATCCCGTATTCTGTTTCTCAATATTTGTTTTTGTCTTTGCTTCTGTTTATATTATTATTATTATTATTATTATTATTATTATTATTATTATTATTAAACATGAACTCTAAAGTCAAATATCGATCGAGATCGATCCTGCGACTTGAAAGGCATGAACGACAGCAGTTCCTTCTTGGCGAGATTGCCGAGACCCCCCGTAATTACGCGTCATCTACACGTCAAACGCTTTTCGACTGCGCAGTCTATAGACGGTATCTATATACGCCCACATGTAGCTGAAAAATAAAAAAATATGAAAAGAAAGATGGACACTGCAGTCATAAGGGAAGCGGATGCACGCGAAACGGTTTCCCGACCGACGCCCACCATTGCCAGGGTAGATCGACAAATCGATTCGTGATAGAAAGCACCTCCCGTTTATCGCCGATCTGAAACTGAGCCATCTTACACGCTTCTTCTTCCATCTCCCCCTCACCTACTCCAGCAGCACGGATCTTAATTCACCCCCACTTTCCTGCGACCGTTCCCCGTACTTCAAACATCCATTCCGGAGGATTTCCAGATCCCGCACAGTTTTGGCAGAGGAGCGCCGGTCCCTGCAGCGTGTGGAGTCCATGACTTTTTTTTTTCTTTGCGTTGCTAGCGAAAGGAACAACTCCTGCTCGCCTCGTACTGCGTGGCAGCTTCAACAATTTTCTGCAACCACTATGAAAGCATATGAGATATACGATTGCATACCACCTGACCTATGTTGAAACTCCCTATAAGCGTGATTTCCAAATGCCCGTTTACTTTCTCGTAACATTTCCAGGCATTTCCTAATGGTTCGTTTGTCGTGTTGTGTAAAAAAAAATAAACAATGAACTCGAGCACCAGAGAATCTGCCGTTCGACCCTAAACGTTTAGTCGAATACATGAGTTCCAATGCAATGTTTCCGAAGAACGGATGTAGGTGGGTAACGGCATAACTACAATACCTGGACAAATCAGTTAGCACAAGTAATTAACCAGCACATGCATGTATAGGCTGCAGTGTGTTGCCGAAAAGCTACAAGGTTTAGGGCCTGCCGAGTAACACCAGCGAAAAAAAAAGAACTCACGTCAAACACAACCAATTGTTTTTCTATACAAGCTATCTGTGAAAAAGATGGGTCGAAGGAAGGCATCAGGAGAAGGCTTCATCGTACTTCGCGGGGAAAAGTTTGTCACTTGAAATTACAAAGAAACGATATTCCTGAAGAGCAGACAGAGGATGATGACGTTAGCGGAGCGTAGGATATCGGGACATGTTAAAACACGTGGCCGAACCTAGCGACACTTCAAGTGTTATCCTCACCTTGTGCGTCCCCTGTCTTGCCGACATGGCGATCTACATTTTTTTTCTTTACTTTAAAAACAGACCGTTCAGGGCAAGGTGGAGGTCACAAGAGGAATTCGCCGAACAAGCAATGTCGCTGAAGACGACGTTTCGACAAAGGCGAAGCATTTGTGAGCGTCACGTCAGGGCGAAACAGCGACAACTGCTGAAGATGGCGAATTCCCTTGTCGAAAGCGTCGTCTGCAGCGCAGTCGCTTGCTCGAATACTTTTTGATCGCTTCTATAAATTTGGCCAGTTAGCGTGGACGTAATGCATGTACACGACGCCGGGAGTGCATGTGTCGCGTCTCCGAATGCGTCCTCCGTTCTCGCAGTCGACAACGTACGGCTATACATTTGAGGTATTCCCCCTCCTCTTCTTCGTCTTCATGCCACGCCGAGACGAGCGAAGCACAGGTGTGCACTAACGCACCACCCTCCTCTCCATCACCGCTCCCAAAGCCACTGAAAACACTTCATCACTCCCCCTCTCTCTCTCTTTTCTTTCATGACGGGGCTCTTCCTCCTTTTCGCGCCATCCCAGGAATGCTCCCGCTTATCGCATCCGACGGCGGAGCCAAGAAAAGAAGCCGCCGCCTCCAGTCCGACGCCGTGGTCGCACAAAAAGAAACTCCTTAAAGCCGCAGCTCTACAACATCCCTGCGGCGACGCCAGGAGCCAACGTACACAGCGCGGATGAGAGGATGTAGTACGGCCGCGCGCACCTTGTAGACCATCCTACGGACGGGTTTCGGCGCCACCTTACTGGGATGTCAACTTTGATGTAGTTTATTTTTTTATATATATATATAACAAGATGAACAACGATACGGTATAGACGCATACGCGTGGAAACGGTTAGAATGAGAGTGGACGTTTCATTACCAAGTTCACGTTACGGTACACAGAAAAACGGGAAGTCATTCGCTTAGCCGTTCAAGGCGGCGGCGTTCGTGTGGCGTATGAAAAATGGTCCGTACCTTCTAGCGTGTCGTCTCAATCGAAATACGACCACCGCGGCGAGGATCGAACCGGCGACCTTCGGATTAGTAGGCGCGAGCAACTAATCACTGTAATACTTAGGTGCTATCAAACACGCAACAGACGATGGGGGCGGACATATAGCTTTATTGATTACACGTTTTTGGTTACCTTGACGCGAGCGACCGCCGGTTACGCTTGAACAAGCAATTCACCAGCACGTATGCGCTAAGTTGCAATGTGTTGCCGCAATGCCTTACCTTGAATGCAATGGGGCATTAAATGCGTTAAGACCGAGCTTGTTTAAAACTGAGCAGCCACTGGCTGGCTCAGTGTTCGTGGCTCTCCGAGCCACGAACAGCGCCTTTAAGGGCCGTTCCACGCGCTTCCCGCACAGCCGCAACGCACGTGCCGGGACCCCTACCGCACGAAAGGTGGTGGTGGTAGTGGTTAGAAGATGAGAAAAGGCACCTAATTGCTGCAACCGAATTGCTGCAACCCGGTCGGTTGCAGCAATTAGGTGCCTTTTCTTATCTTCTAACCACTACCACCACCACCTTTCGTGCGGTAGGGGTCCCGGCACGTGCGTTGCGGCTGTGCGGAAAGCGCGTGGAAGAGGGGGACAAATAAGCCAGTTGGTTACGCTCTTTCACCTTCCGCAGCGTCACCAATCGGCTTATTTTTCCCCCGCTTGCGTGCAGTAGGTGTCCCGACACGTGCGTTGCGGCTGTGCGGAAAGCGCGTGGAAGAAGGGGACAAATAAGCCAGTTGGCGACGCTCTTTCACCTTCCGCAGCGTCACCAATCGGCTTATTTGTCCCCCGCTTGCGTGCGGTAGGGGTCCCGGCACGTGCGTTGCGGCTGTGCGGGAAGCGCGTGGAACGGCCCTAAGCGGGGCGGCATCTCGGGCAGCAGCAAAAGCAGCGGCGGCTGACGCACGCGTGCCACATCAAACGCCGCGACCTCCCACAGCGGCGTGCCGCCAAGCGAAACGCGAGGCGGTGTCGCGGCTCGAGCCAGGCTGATACCTGAAGAAACGGCGAGGCTGCATGAAGACGTGTACACACAGATACGACAGCTCCCCGTTCTATAGGCCAATAAAGAAATAGAAATAAAAGTGAGCAGACAGCTCAATGGGTGAATAGAGCTTAAGTATATATGCCACGGTATAGGCACGAAGCTGATACAGCAGCGCATAGTCGGCCCTAAGCAATACTTACTCAGTCGTATGCGACTAAACACGGTAGCTCGCCGAAGATGTTCCTTACTTGAGACCTGACGCGCCCTCACTTGGTCGGTGGAGGCCGCAGACATGGCTGGTCCGCACGATGCGTTAAAAAACCCGTATTTTACTCATTTACAAAGACGGAAGGCATATATGCCTCACCAAATTAGAAAAAAAAGGCCGTTATTGCCGAAACGAATGATTCACTTCTTTGCACAATGCAACAGATATCGTGTGCGCGTCAAGTCACAGATCGCCGAGATTTGTGACTTCAGCATGATGTTACATAACGTGACATCACATGATGACTTCGTTAGATGAAATCATCGCTTGCAAGGTCACCTGTGGGCCGATCAACTCGGGCAATGCAAAACCAGGCGAGGTGCGTAAGGCACTCGGGGGGAGAGACCGGGGTATACGATCAATAGGCATCGGCTGAGAATAAGAGAATTAGGGTATAGCTTTCGCCTTCAGTCACCTTGTTCGAAGCATACATGACCCTGTGAGTTCTCATTTCGCAATACTCCCGCTAAGCCGAGCTCCATTTAAAAGCTCCTGCAAATAGCTCCGCCTATCTTCTTCAGACTGTCTGCGTATAAGTGTAAATAAGCTTTCACTCGACTACAGCTAATTAACTTGATACCAACGAATGATGCGCTGGAACCTAACTATCTTTACTCAGTCATACCATGCAGGCGGGAAGCGTCACAGCCCGACCTGCGCGAAAAGTGGGAACCTTACGCGGTGGCTTCGCGCATTCACTTCAGCTCGAAAAAAAATGTTTCCAGACGAGCGTCGTCTGCTTCCGGAGCCCTTCGTACACGCTTTGGCTTCTGCAGTTTTTGCTTTGATCGGCTTTGTTTACGCTATACTTCTGCAGCCGCTTTGCTTTACGTTGTTAACGTTTGATCCATTTTACTTTAACTCGTTTTGAGTTGTTTCTCTCCCAATGGAGCCGTACGAGCATGAACATGCAGACGGTTGCCACGCATGGCCATACCGATGTCAGCGCCATTTGTCGCCCGAACTATTCCGGGGTCTTCCGGTGTCAAGTGCACGCTGCAAGCGAGCGCCATATAGCTTGCGTGCGTTGCAGGCAATTCATCCGCGCCCGTTTCGGAAAAGAAAAGCGCGCCGGGAGTTCGGACTACAGCGCGAAAGCCCCTCTTAAAGTTTGTTGCTTGCCGTGTGCTCCAGAGCTCGGAGGAATGCGTTAAAGAGCCGCGCCGCTTGAAGGGAGACAATTCGCGCAGTGCCTCCTTTTTTTTCTCCGAGGCTGTCTTTGGCTCACCCCTTCCGGCACGCGCGCTGTAAAACGCGAGACGAGAAACGGTAAAGCGCGAGTGAAATTAAGTGATACGAACGAGCTGTCACGGCACCAGACGCGGGCTCATCTTTCAAGCCCGAGTCGCGCAGCTCGTGACGGGGAGCGTTTTGTTCCGCTTCACGCACGCTGCGCTTGCAGAAATGCGCTCTACCGGCCGAAGTCCTATTGCCACGGGCCAGTTAAATCAGAGATGGATGTGTACACGCAAACTAATCAAATGCTTGAGATGTCCATGAAGATTATCGTGACACCGTCGTCGTCAAGGGGCAACGGCAATCCGTTGCCGCTTGACGTATGTTTTGTCGACGGGCTAAGAAACCCCAAGTGGTCAAAGTTATTGCGAAACTATAAACATACCGTTGCTTTTAGAAGCCAAAATCGGTAGACTGAGTGGTGATAGTGTCGAGGGGTAGCGGTAGGATTTTCGCGCTAAGAGCGCGGGGGGGGGGGGGGGGGAGCAGGGAGATGTGTAACTTATGCTTCCTACTTTGACTAAGCTTGCTCAGAGAAATTGCAGGTGAAAACATAAAGAGCAACCTCATCACCCCCCCCCTCTCTCTCTCTTTTTTTTCCTGACCCCAGTTGACTGGCATCACCACTGAAAGAAGCGTCAGGCCACAGCCTCCTATATTAAAAAAAATATAGGAGGCTATGGTCAGGCTTCTGACATTCAAAACCTCTGGGCGTAGGGACAGACCAGCCTTATCAAAGCGCGAATGAAGTTCGCCACTTTCAAGGCACGTCTACTACCCTACATTTGTAGTAAAGAGCTCAAGAGCACTAACGCAACAGAAAGCAGTTCGCACTTTGCCAGCAGAAAGAGCGCATTAAAGGGCGGCAGGCCCTATGTATAAGTACTACGTCAGTGAGGCTACACAGCGAGTAATTTCGCAACCGTTTCTTGAACGGCCGAATCTCAACCGAGGAAATATTCGTCAACGCACGACATCCGCCGTTATGCGAACGATGACGCGACGCGTGCGTGCATGCACAATTTCTCGTCCGTCTCTTGAGGCCAACGCGCGAAAGCGAGAGCTCTGCGGCGTGGGCCGGCAGGTTCTCGCAAAACACAAAAACTCTCACAGAAGCGAGCTTAGTCGGATGCCGACCGAGATGACGGACTGACGCGCCGCTGCCGCAGGACGCCGCTCTATTCCGGGACAGTGACGAAGAGCACGACGACGAATGCGCGCCGGAATTCCGTGCGCTCACGACGCCCGATCTCCGCACCGCTTAGTTGCATGCAGTACAACGCTTCCGTGCGCAACCTTAACCAGAACTGCGCCATGAAATGAAGTATATATATACTCCATCCCATAGCGGAGTTCTGGCAACGCGACAGATTGGGCAAAGTCTATGGATTCATAATGAAATAATCGGAAGCGCAAACCAACGGGACGCTAGAGAAGAGACAAACAAGCGCAAAATACTCTTGAGTCTCGTTGGTTTGATTGATATGTGGGGTTTAACGTCCCAAAAGCACCATATGATTATGGGAGACGCCGTAGTGGAGGGCTCCGGAAATTTCGACCACCTGGGGTTCTTTGACGTGCACTCAAATCTGAGCACACGGGCCTACAACATTTTCGCCTCCATCGGAAATGTAGCCGCCGCAGCCGGGATTCGAACCCGCGACCTGCGGGTCAGCAGCCGAGTACCTTAGCCACTAGACCACCGCGGCGGGGCAATGTCCCGTTGGTTTGCACTTCCAATTATTTCGTTATGAATTTGTACCAACTAGCCCGCCTGTCAACCCTTCTGAAGGTCTATGGACTTTACAGTCCGCTGCATTTCCCGTCGGAACGGCTGACAACGTGCCCAACAGTTGTCTTGAGCGAACAAGTGAATGTGTTTGGTATGACTGCCCTCGATACTGTGTTTAGAGATGAACGCTGACGACTACGATAGCACATGCTGACAACAGGATAAATATTAATATACCGTACAGTATACTTATAAAGTCGTCGCCGCAGAAGCCTACAAGCATGTTATTGCTGTTTTTTAACGAGGAACAAACGCGCGCAAACGACTGCAGCACTTAACAACCAGTGCTGCCGAAAGTAGTTACTCTGTTCATGTGGCCTGTCCATATATCTATTTTCTTTTTCTTATCTTTCTGTAGTCCCTGTCTTCCTCCTCGATTAAAGCGTTGTTATGATCAACCTCCTTATCTTTCCTCTTTCTCTCCGTTTTTCTCTCTCTCCCTAATCTGCTCCAGCGTACTAGTGGATCATATACACATAAACGTCCCAGTCACTAAGAGGAACCTACGTATGTAGAATGAGATTATGATCACTCACGCCGAATGTATGAAGTACTTATACAGCATATACGCACGTTCACGTGATACATCCAAGTGGCACCATCGATCACAAATCAGCGACGTTATGCCTCCTCCACCGCAACGACCACGAGTGGCGCTGCATAACACTACTATAGGTTTAGACCTTGTAAATGCATTCGCGAACACGCGGAAGTATTTAAACGTGGGAACTGGCCCGCCCTGCCACCGCAACAACAGCCATGATTCGTAAGGCAAACGCACGCATAACGCGGAGGCTTACAGCGCGACTCCAATCGGCAGCTGCTCACGCATTCGCCGTCCCCGACTCAAAACCAGCTTCAAGTGTGCGTGGCCTTCAGCAGCCTCCATTGTCGCAAGCGTGGCTCGTGAATAAATGGAGGAGCTACAATGTAGCAGCAATGCAACGTGCATACACTGAGAATGATTGCTTTGACAGCAGTACTGAATTTACTGCACACAACTTTCGCGCGTCGTTCCAAACATATTAAAGAACAAAGGGCTTACACGTCCGCAGAAAGACACAGATGGGAGGGGAAAAAAAGAAAAAAACGAAACAGAAAAGCCGGAGTAGAGTGCACCGAAGCAACTTATTCTTACACCGTGACCGAGGCAGAGAAAAAGAACGTTAAACAAACAAAGGGGAGAATCGTGCAGCGGTGCCAGCGCTCGGAAACTCCGCATCTTTCGAACAGCTGTGCCCGCGAAAACCTGTCAAGGCCAAGAAGAACAACACCGCGCGTAAAAGGTGCAACCACGGCAACCTCAATCCGCTACTTGCCTTCTTCGACGCTAGTCCTCCAAGCGAGATTGACTTGCTTCCTTCTTCATTCGTCTTTTGCACGTTCCATTCCCCTCGTATCTCCTTCCTTCCACTCTTTCTACCCCATATAGTTTTTTTCTACCCCATACCTTATACATTTAGTTCTAAATAATATTTAGCAGCCGAGTACCGTAAGCACTGTACCGTCCCGGCGGCTCTGTTCTCCAGACAAGCTTCCCATTTAATAATGTACTGTCATCTGCACATACAACAACTAGCATTCGATCTTTCTGCACCTAAATGTCCAAATTCCACCACCTGCACCTGAATTCCAAATTTATCTTTTTTATATAAACCAATCAGACACGCAAAAAAGCAAAAAAACAGGTGTCACCACGAACACCACCTGGAGTTCAATATATGTAGCAATAGCCCGTTTTTGTACCCTCATCACAGCCCTTGTTGGTGGCTGAATGGGCCTTTTTCAGGTCCCAGTGGAGATCGCCGCAATCGAAACTGCGGGTCAATGGTCTCCGAAGTTGTCGGTAGCAAATCTCAGGGGTGTGGCAGCTTGGGCCAGTTGGTATGGCATGGCGATAGTTATAGCGCGAAAACAAAACGACGACACAGAGACAACAAGAAGGACACGCTCGTGTCTTTCGTGTCCTTCTTGTCTCTGTGTCGTCGTTTTGTTTCCGCGCTAAATCTCAGGGGCCAGGTATTTTTCGTGATAATTTGCAAATGGCGCAACGCAGTGACCCCCCAAAATCATGGCGCGATTGACGTCACTGCCGCTGCACATGCGCAGGCTAGTCTCTTGAAAAAGGTCCATTCAATCTCTCTCTCTTTCTCTCTCTCCCCACCGAAGCTGGGCACGAAGCCGCTTAAAGCTGGCCACGCATGGGTAAAACGCTGCTTTGTCTGCTGAACATGTGGGCGGAGACGCGCGGGCGCAGTTCCTTCGCTTTTGGCGCGCGCGCGTTTTGGTGACGTCACGCGACACGTAGGTGAACGAGAGAGAGAGAAAGAGAGAGTCGCGCAATTGTGAGCGAAAGAAGTCGTCGTCCTTCTACACCACCGCGGCAACGCGTTTGCCTCAGATTCGCACGCGTAAGCGACAAGAATCAGACGGTCACGGGTGCATTTGGTTACGACGACTTCAAGGCGAAAGCAATCTTGATCTTAGTCGACTTAGTAACACTCCGCTCTATGATAGTCCATTACATTGAGTTCCCACCTCTTTCCCCGAATATACATGATCATGAAAAAAAAAAAACTTGGAGCGCCTGTTCTAGTTTTTTTTTATTATTATCATTACCTGAGCGCTATTGACTAGCTTATGAGGCTAATTTCACGCAGGATAGCGTTTAACGAAAACCGCACATTACTGACGTCAATTTTTCCAAACTCGGACAGCGATATGTTCCCCGAGGAGTTATCTTCTCGTGCAAATAGCACCAGGTAAATGATGTGGCTGCACTTTTGCCTTCGATTTGACCGCTGCACCAAAACCGCTAGTGTCGTGCTACACTAACACTGGAGGAACTGGCGCGGAACTTGCACGACACTTTCGTGAACTATGCACTTTCTGCACATAGTTCAGGAAAATGTCGCGCAAGTGCCGCGACAGTTCCTCTGGTGTTAGTGCAGCACGAAACTAGCGGTTTCGGTGCAGCGGTCAAATCGAAGGCAAAAGTGCAGCCACATCATTTACCCAGCGCTACCTTCAAGAAACGAGAACTTTTGGGAAGGCTATAGCGCTGAAGTACCGATTAACTCGTGCAGCACGACGCAAACTCGAGTGCAGAAGTGCAGGTGGCGCGAGCTGTACTCGCCAAATGGAAGGCCAAAGTGTAACACTCTTGAACTGATGGTGCCGAAGGTGCTGCCAAATCGAGGAGCCCTATTGATTCCCACTATGGTTTCGCATAGACCTCCAAGATCGGAGGCCCCTCACGCGGTTTTTTCATTGCCACCGTGATCAGACCGCCTTTACGAAACTAGGAGGCCATGTGGCGACGTCACTAGTTGTCGCGATTACTTTATATTGACGTCACAAGTTACGGTGACCTGCGACGTCATCATCGCGTCATATTATGCCGCTATAACGTCATGGCGCCGCAGGACGTCGACGCCAACGATCAAACTTCGTGTTTGGTGAGGCATTCAAGGCTGTCGCCTTAAGCGGCATTCCAAATTCAACAAACGGCCTTTAGTTACACTGCGGCCGGCACGATCAGTTAAGACACTCGGACAACAGCGGCAACCGGCGGCAGTACAGCGTACAGCTAAGAATACGGAAGGAGCCCGTGGCATGCGCCAGACAGCGCAGCCAATAAATTTCTCTCGGACTTTTAACAAACCCAGAGACACGACAGAAACATACACGCAGAGAGAGTGTGAACCTGGCTGCAAAGGCTATACCTTTAATACATTGCCAGCAGAACAATGTAAGGTCACCGCTTGCAAAGAGGCGGGAAATGGGGACAGGCAGCCCATAAGTTACGACAAGCCTCCACGAGCATTTCTTGGCTCCCCGCAGAGGTTTGATACTGATCACGACGAACAGAATTCTTTATTGAGATTGATTAAAAGAGAGAAAAAGAGTCCATACCATCGTTCTTCAACAGCCCACGCTTTGAGATATCGTAAATCCCGGCCAAGGGCAGCATTGTTTCGAGTCGCTTCTATAGGACGGCGGCTCGCATTCTGCTAGATAAAATTTTCATTTGTTTTCGCCGCGAAGCCAATCGAGATCATGCAGCTAAAGTGGAACAACGAGTGGAGGCGACAAAGAAGTGAGCGTGATGTACTGGCGCATGACTTCGTGAAGGTCGTTTCAAAAGCTGGTTTACGTGGTAATGAGGCACGCGCAGTGCACGCACACACCGTCCATTAGGCAGCGTTAAAAAGATATCCCGTAAGACGCCTAGATCTACGTTCCATGCATGAACAATAGCCCGCTGCATACGCTTCAGAACACTATACGAAACTAAACCAACAAACAGCATTATCTACACAATTTTTGAAAGTAGTCTACGTGATACGCGTATGTCTATAGAATATACATAGACTCGCTCGATGGATTTCGTGCCGACCGGTTGTGCCCCCGCAATCTCCGACGTTAGCGCAGCTCTGGCCGACTGGGCTTGCCATATATATACGCCATCTCCTGATGATGATGATGATGATGATGATGATGATGATGATGATGATGTAAGCTATATACAGTACAGCACGAGAGACATAGGCGCGCACAGAGATTAGTGCAGACCGTCACCAATTTATTTCGTACGCTCATAATAAATGATACAGCGAGTAAAACCACGTAGTTAACATAACTTGTCGACTCGTATACGTCATAGGCCAGGAAAGGAGGACAGCACGCTTTCCTCTCAATGTGTTCCAATTCATTAGTACGCGCGCATAGCGGACGACGCAGTAAATACCCTCGGTGCGCGCAAAAAGGTGGCGTATGCATTCTAACCACTCGCCGTAACGAGACTAGTTGTAAACCGTCTCCTATACACGACCACTATTACAAAGCGTAAACGGCGCAAGCCGCAACTACAATTTCTTAGAACACGGCTAACATCTAGAAAGCCACGCGACAAGACCAAACGTGAACCGACACTAAGTATGCGTGTTTATATATACGCCCGTGAGAAACAACCTACGGCCCAGTTCTCTCCGGTGAACTATATATACGCCCAATGTGTGTATTTGTTGTGTGAGTCCACGCCCATCTACACTGAACAATATAATTCATTCTTTCTGAAACGCGCACCCGTACAAGGAGTCCGTGTCAATACCTCCCATTGTTCTAAAAGCGTATACGCCATTGCATTCGTAGATGATGTGCTTGGATGTCATTTCGTTCTTTGGGTCCCGGAACGTCGGGCCGTTCGGTTAGCCCGAAACACACACTGCACGAGAGCCAGACCCCCCCCCCCCCCAAAAAAAAAAAGAAGAAAGGCTCGTCGGTCTTGCACTTCCTCGGCAACTTCGAGTGAGTCGAGAAGAACGCGAGTTTCCACCTTGCTAGGCGTATACGTGCGTGTGTAACGAGACTCAATGGGCGAGTGGCGGAACAGATGACCCCAAGGAACGGTTGTGCTGCGGGTGCTAAAAACCGAGAGATTAAGGAAAGACAAGGCATTCAGTGAGAAACTTAGACGGATAGACAGGCACCCGCCCTTTACACGACTCATTCAGTGTAAAGTAAAACAGAGTCGCTATAGGTTTCCGCATTCGGCAGCACGGTTTCTTACAACTGTCTTGGTCTACCCTGTGTCATCATCATCGGTGTAGTAGTAGTAGTAGTAGTAGTAGTAGTAGTAGTTAGTAATTTTTGGTGTTTAATAACGTTCCAAACCAACGATGTGGTTATGTGAGAGACGCCATATTGGAGGGCTCCGACCACAAAGGGTTCTTTAACGTGCACCCATAAGTACACGGACCTCTAGCCTTTTCGCCTCAATCAAAAATAACGGCCGCCGAAGCCGGGATTCGATCCCGTGACCTGTCAGTCCGCAATCGAGCACCTAAACCACTAGTATACTCTGGAGGGTTGGTAGTAGTAGCAGTATACTAGTAGCTGCAGCAGTGGTGATAGTAGCAGTCGTAGTAGTAGCACTTGTAGTAGTAGTAGTAGTAGTAGTAGTAGTAGTAGTAGTAGTAGTAGTAGTAGTAGTAGTAGTAGTAGTAGTAGTAGTATATCATAGGATGCGTCACGCAGGTCACGGAGAGAGAGTGAGCAGCGAATAAAGCAATACACCAAACCAAATGATGATGACGATGATGATGATGATGATGATGATGATGATGATCAATCCCTAACACGCGCTCTTCCAGCTTCGCTGTCCGGCGGTAATTTTCAGAAAGTGGAACAGGATTTTTTACCATTTTTTTACGCGCTTAACCGTAGATCTGTGCTTTTCTCCTAATCTACAAACTCCACGAGCACGCAAGGAAGCTATCTGCCTTCAACGCCTCTTTATTACGGAGTCTACCTGCAGTTGAAAAACAAGAAGGCGGGAACTTGACGAAAACGGAGCAGACAACGCCTCGCTGTAAGGAGACACAAGTGGGGGCGTCGGGCGTATATACGTACGCGGAACGTCCCTTCCGTATTGCGCTCGCGTCACGCGAACACACAAGAACAATGCGTGCTTTAGCGACGGTGGGAAAGGGAAAACGGAGGGTGGATACGTATAGGGTGAGTGTCGACGACACACACACACAGTGACGGAGTGCATGTATCACCACCTTTTATAAGTACACAACTGTTCCTGTTGTATACGCCTTTTTAGGAACTTCTTTCACGTCCCAGCTCTTCTGCGCCGCTGAAGGGAGCGCCAGCGAGCGGCGTGTGGCGGAACTACTTACACACACACACACACACAGCACACAATGCAGCTAGTACTCCGCCTTGTTCTAAAACAAAGCGCCGTAAAGTCTCGACCCAAAAGACAATGCAGCCGAAGTCAAGAAAGGCGGCAACATACACTTCAGCGCCGCTCTTTTCTTTTGATCACTTTTTTTTTCTGAAGAGCTCCTTGTTCGCGCCAAAGAAGAAAGTGTGCCGAAGCACTTTCACTGGAAGCGTCAGGAGCTTTCGTCTTTCTTTCCTTTCCTTTGCAGCGAACGCCTCAACGAAGCTAGGTACAGAGCCACCGAGGGCTGATAACCGTCTACTTTGAGAAGATTTCTTAAACCCTACCGGGTCCACTACCTTTGTCTCTGTTCCCTTTGTTTCGTATTTTCCGTCAATGCTCTAGCTTCACTCGTATAGTATTTCAAGCGTTCGCAAAAAACAAAACGAAAAAAAAACTAGAGCAGTCACTCTTCCTGCTTTAGACTTGGTCGAGCTTCCTGTGCTAGCATTCTTACGCTGCATTCCACATACCAGGTGCAACCCTGTAGAGGCCAGCGAAACCTCCTGCGGTATACGACCACCTGCAGGTGCTAGGAACACCGAACTACTATTTTAGTAGTGTAATGTTCTTGGCATACAGATTACCGCTCCACAGTTACGGAGGTGGTGTCGAGAAAAGAAGAGCCAGAAGGACAAATACCAAAGCTAGGTAAGCAACACGCTCTTTAAATTGCCCCGAAAGAAAAGTGTCACGAATAACCTGTCTTAGTTTACTTGGGATCACGCCAAAGACAGCAACTCAGTTGCGTATAGTGGCAAACCGTACGAGTCATATATATTGTGTACGGTGAAAGACCATGCGAATAAGGAGAGTGAGCATGACCAAGCATTTATAGAACGCGGAAGAAACGCGTACAAAAAAAAAGTGTGCGCATATACGCCGTTCGCACATCAGCCATCACATTTCAACGACAACCTAACTGATATACATATATGTGCGCGTTACATATACAGAGAAGTGACGACGCTAATATCTAGGGGTCTTACGAGCCGAGACCACGATGTGATTATGGAGTACGCCGTAGTGAAGGGCTCCGGAGATTTCGACCATCTGGCGCTCTTCAACGTGCACTCGCATCGAATAGTGCTCGCCACTCTAATCCAGCCCATACATGAAAACTTCTGGCTCGAAAGCTGAGCATCGTAACCTATGAAACACCGAAGCGAACAAAGAAGAGGGAAAAAAAAGAAGGGGGGGGGATGCGTCATATGTAAAAGGTAGGGATGTTAACTACTGACGCCGATAGGCTACCCTGCAATCCAGGGAATAAGGAGGGGGGGGGGGGGGTGTTTTGCACTAACGAAAAGAAAAAAAAACAAGAATATGTCAAAACACAAATGCAAAATGAAGCGTTCACCGCGCTCTGAAAGGCGGCGGTCGCAAAGAACGCTCATTCTTCTCAAAAAACGGCAACATCCCACTTCTCGCGCGATAAAGTATTCTTGTAACGTTACGAAGCAAGAAAAAAGACATCGCTCAGAAAAGGTAAGTCAAGTAGACGAAGAGAGAGCAGGCTATCTCCGAAGGAAGTCCTGAACGAAAAAAAAAAAGCAGACACCAGCTGGTTTAATAAAGACGGCAACTACGACGAGCTGGTGCGGCACGAGAATTGCGACTGTCAATCAAAATCGTGCCACGTACTGTTAGAAGTCGTTTATGGAGTCGGTGCAGCAGCGGGATTTCCTGGGGCATTTCAGCTGTCTCATCTCCATTGCCGTTCGCCTTTGCTCCGAAGGAGCAAAAAAATAACGGACGATGACTCAGCGTTCAAGGCGCACAGTTGCGTTTCGAAGACGCACGCGCTAGGGCGGCAAGCACAAATTTACGCGCGCTCACGACGAGGCCACCACACACAAAAAGAGTATGAACACTTCTCTCCCCCTCTCTCTCACCTTCTCTGCCTCCTCCTTAACTCTCTTTCCTTCTCGTTACGAAGCGACAGAAACGTGACCAACAGGTGGGATTTATAGGCGTGCGAAGCCCGGTTCGGCGAGGGCGCGCGCCTCTTCTGAAAAGCAAGCGAATGGGGCAAACGCGTGACTTGTCACGTGACTGCAAAGACGATTCCCGGAAAAATAAGCCCCCGCACATGCGTTCTTCCTTTCCAGTGCTCGTTGAAGCTGTTTTCCCTTCCACTCGTGTCGAAACACGAGATGGTCGATATGGCGCGTCTTGGAGGCGTAGCTTCAGACGGGCGTATCAAGGAAACAAGAAAAGTGAATAGTAATAATAATAATGATTATTATTATTATTATTATTATTATTATTATTATTATTATTATTATTATTATTATTATTATCTGGTGTTCAACGTTCCAAAACCACGATATGATTATGAGAAACACTGTAGCGAAGAGTTCGGAAAATTTCGACAACCTGGAGTTCTTCGACATGCACCTAAATCTAAGCACACAAGCCTGAATCATTCTCGCCTCCGTCGAAAATGTAGCCGCCGCCACCGGGATTTGATCCCGCGACAATCAGGCTACAGCTGTCGAGTGCCACAACAACTCGAAGAAAGAAAGAAAGAAAGAAAGAAAGAAAGAAAGAAAGAAAGAAAGAAAGAAAGAAAGAAAGAAAGAAAGAAAGAAAGAAAGAAAGAAAGAAAGATTTTTTATGGACACATCCCCGAAACACTCCCCTCTAAATTCGAATGGGGAGGGTGATTTACCACGAACAAATAATAAAGCCTTCAAAAAGTACCCCTCTTCCCTTGCCCGAAAAAAATTCCGGGTTCCGGGCCTGAGTCATGCTGATGATGATAATGAAGGTGCACAATCCTGGCCACTGTCCACCTCTATGGCGCGCGCCAAACTAATTTTCATATCTGGGGTTTTACAAAAGTCTCAGAACTATATGATATATGAGCGCTGTGTCCCTTCTCTGTCCGTATGTAACCCGTCGCGCTGTAAAATATTCCACGAAAACTATACGACATGATTACGAGAGCTAGACGCCGTATTAGAATTCTCCGGAAATTCCGACATCTCGTATTTTCTTTAACGTGCACTGACATCACACAGTACACGGGCTTTTACCATTTCACCTCCATCGAAATACGACCTCCTCGGCCGGATTCGAACCCACGACCATCGGGTCGGCAGCATAGCACCGTATCCACTGATCCACCACGGCGGACGCTCTCTCCCAACTAATATTCATTTATTAAACGACCTCTACAGGCAGTTCACAGTTGGAGCTCCCACTGAAACGTTCCGTATGCGATGTCCAATCATTCCGTATGTTTCCGTAAGAATCTTATGGAAATATATGGAAAACATACGGAAAACATATGGATTCTATATGGAAACATATGAAACTATTGGAATCGCATACGGAACGTTTCAGGAAAGCGATCGACGCGTGCTGCATTAACATTTGCTGCAGGCCAAACTAGGGTGACGGGCGGATGGAGGCACGAGGGCGAGTTCTATTGACGCACTCGGCAACGCGGAGGGGTCAACCCCTGCTTGCCCGAACACCTGTGCGCCACGAGGTGTTTTCGAAAGAACGGCGAGGTGTCGGTTGGTGGGCTCGAGATTTGCAGACTCCATGGTCGCTACGAAGCCAGTCGATATATGCAGGCCATAATAAAGTGAAGGCCGGCTAACCCGAAATCTGTGCTCGAAATGGAACTCAAAGACTGCGTCGCAGTGTTCATTTGTTGAGCAGCAAGATGTCTCGCCAACATGGGTCTCAATCAGTAAAGCAGCGGACCTATGTAGTTCGTCTTCATCCACGCGGGAATGGCACAGAGTTGAAATGATCGCGACTATCTGTATTCCTTCAACGATATGATGCGACAAAAGAAAAAAAGGAAACTCTGACAACTAGGTCACTGGGCGAGATTAAATGCAGCCGATATCGGCGTTGTAGCCGCGCAAAGGCAACATTAGCCAACCTGAAGCCATCTCAGGCTATCCAGCATCAGCTTATTCATCCAGTGCACAATCCAACATTCACCATGACCGAGTTGCCCCCCCCCCCTCTCTTCCCCACGTTCATAAAAGAAAAGAAAAAACAGCCAATGCTAACGAGTGCTCGCAGTACGAAATGAACAAGCTAAAGTGACCTGGAATATACGTCTTCTCGCACTGCACTGCCAAAGAAACAGGAGCCTATTATAGGGCAGAAATCATTGTATATCCTGTTGGAAAGTGCTCAAAAGGAGCTCATCATCAATAATAATAATGATAATAATAACAATAGTAATAATTGTTGCAGTTTAACATTCCAAAACACCAATATTATAATTAGGGACACTACTACAACGGAGGGCTCCGACCACCTTTCGTTCTTTAACGTGGACCTAAATCTCAGCACAAGTGCCTCAAGCACTTTCACGTCCACCGAAAATGCGTCCGCCGCGACCGGGTTTCGATCCCGAGACCTGCATAAGGAGCCCAAGAAAGATGATGCATTCAAGAACGTCCCCAATCCGCAGTAGTTTAGTGAGGCGTCGTTAAAAAAAAACTTCCCTAAACTGCTGCTCACGGCCCAGCCAAACGGTACTTCATAAACCGAAAGTGACAGCGGGTTCTAATAAGCGTTTTTTTTTCTCTAAAACTTCTATTACGGCCCCGTACACAATGAGCAAGAACGTTTTAGCAACCTACACATCTCTGCGCACCAGTGAGGCGCACGACAAGTCACCTGCGTTATGCCTAACAGCTACGGTAGCCTCATTTCATTATGACGTCTCGATGTCACATTTGGTTCATACAACAAATACAAAAACAAGAACAAAAAAGAAGCTAGATCACGGTTGCTGGTAAATGAATGGAGCCACAGACGATTACATACGCGGAGTTCTCAAGAACACGCTCTTTCTTTGGTGTTCGTCCCTTTTTTTTTTTTCTATAACTACATTTTTTTGTTTTCCCGCACAAATATAGGCGTCGTGCGCCGCCGCTTCTTTCCTCGCGCCGCTCCTTGCAAACATCGGGCAAGCAAGCGCGCTCAGACGCGTTCTGTTTCCGCAACGCTCTAACGACACTTCCGGGCGGAAGAGGGATATGCCTCCCACAACGGTCGTCATTCGGAGGACAACAAAAAGTAGAGAAAGTAAAAAAAAGAAACATGGCTTTTTCTTTTATGGCAGCATCGCAAACCTAATGCACCTGGCCTCAATGAATGAAAGAATGAAAGAAAGAAAGACAGAAAGAAAGAAAGAAAGAAAGAAAAAGAAAGAAAGAAAGAAAGAAAGAAAGAAAGAAAAAAAGAAAGAAAGAAAGAAAGAAAGAAAGAAAGAAAGAAAGAAAGAAAGAAAGAAAGAAAGGGACTGATTCTACTGGCCAAGTTTACGAGTCAAGCAGCAGTACGGAGTGTATACGGAGGAACAATAGGTGTTTAAGAAAAAGGAGCTAAGCGAGGAAGGAGCGTACTATAGGAGTCGCTCTGCTTTGGTCACCATGCGATATGCTGTATATCCGTATCATTAAGCCAAGTGCAAAGCTATCAAACAAAGCAGTAGAGACATACAAAGATATATGGAGAGAGACTGGCAGGACGGCGTACTATAACCATAATGTGTACTACGTAGACCACGCATGCGGCCAAAGCGACAAAGCCCGCACCACGTAACGCCTCGCAAACCGAGCGCCACTTCTTTACCCTGTGTGCCTTTTCCTTCTTTCTCCTTCTTTGTTTCTTTTTCTTTCTCGTGCCGCACTTGCCAACACGGAAGAAGCAAAAAAGAGAACCGCGAGGCACGCGCAGCTGCGTAATAGGCGACGAGCGGTCTCCGCCACACAAACACGCAAAACGAGCGGCGTGAATTTGAGCGTGCGAGTAATATGTACCGCGTCTTCCGGTATATAACGGCTCCTCCAAGAGTAAGCACACTTCTACACGCGGCGAAGCGTTCGCGAGTTACTCAGCGATATAGTATTCGGCTTTCCTAAGCTCGACAAGTGCTCTACGAAATGTTTTCACAAGCAAGGGGACGGACGGACGGACGGACGGACGAACGAACGAACGGATGAATGAACGAACGAACGAACGAACGAACGGACGGACGGACGGACGAACGGACGGACGGATGTAACCCGTTTTCCACGAAATGTAACGTAGGCATAGTCTTTTTTTCCTTTTGCCTCACACAGGTGGCGTGTAACACAGTTGTGTACACGCTATACGCAGTACTACATGTGATCGACAGATCGATCGATGAGTTTTACACATACGATCGAATTTCATGCAGCTGAACGGTTTGAGCAACGGTGCACGACCTTTTATTATCTTGAAGGACCCAAGCAATTTGTAGTAAAAGCACAGAGCTCTCATGTGATCGCGAGAATAGTTCGAACGCCTCACGTGCGTCTTGGCTGCGGCGAGGGTGCAAAACGAACTGTATACGTACTGCACGTGTACACACACACATCAATGAGGGGACGACACGTGTGTATCGCCAGCGGCTGTACGCGCAAGCAGACAATTACAACAGTTTTTATTATTATTATTATTATTATTATTATTATTATTATTATTACCCCACTGAAACGTTCCGTATGCGAGTCCAATAATTCCATATGTTTCCATAAGAAATACATATGTTTCCCATATCTTTTCCATATATTTCCGTAGGATTCTCACGGAAACATACGGAATTATTGGACATCGCATACGGAACGTTTCATTAGGGTATTATTATTATTATTATTATTATTATTATTATTATTATTATTATTATTACCCTACTGAAACGTTCCGTATGCGAGTCCAATAATTCCATATGTTTCTATAAGAAATACACATGTTTCCCATATCCTTTCCATATATTTCCGTAAGATTCTTACGGAAACATACGGAATTATTGGACATCGCATACGGAACGTTTCAATAGGGTATTATTATTATTATTATTATTATTATTATTATTATTAACCTACTGAAACGTTCCGTATGCGAGTCCGATAATTACATGTTTCCCATATCTTTTCCATATATTTCCGCAAGATTCTTACGGAAACATACGGAATTATTAGACATCGCATACGGAACGTTTCAGTAGGGTATTATTATTATTATTATTATTATTATTATTATTATTATTATTATTATTATTATTATTATTATTATTATTATTATTATTATTATTATTATTATTATTATTATTTCGGGTAAACCGCCGACCGCCGCCCGTCGAACCAAAAGCCACGCTCCTCGCGCCTCGATACAGCGGTGCGTATCAGCGCAGACCCGCGTCGCAAATGGTTCCGGCGAGGCCGGCTATAGACTTCGACTATACAGTCGGCTCGAGCCGGGGTCATTCGGAGGGAGGAAAAGTCGTGACTTCACGGTTAGCGCATCGCGCCCGGAGGCTGCGCAGTTGATAGCTGCAGTCGGCTTGTGCGTGCCTCGCGCCAAGCCGCAGCTATATATGCGAGAAAAAAGAGAAAGAAAGAGCAGTCTTGCGAGGCACGCGTAATATATAATGTTGGCGAAAGAAGTTGCGTGAGCGAGACGACGAAGTTGAGGACGAATTCCCGCTTACTCAGGACTTTTCGCTTCCGTTTCTGATCATATGTTTCGTTTTCTTTGTATCCAGCCTTTTGCAGTAACAGTAGTACATTTTGTTATTTATTTATTTAGAAATACTGCAGGCCACCGCGTCGTCGATGCAGGAGGGGTTGTACATTGATCGCAGAATCGTAATAATAATAATAAAAAACATCGCGGCCATCTTTGCGGAGTCTCCGTTCAGTGCCTTATACGCCTAGTCCATCATACAAGTCCACTAAATCAAGTCACTGTCTTCTACCGCCGGAATCGTACGATACTTTTTCACGACAGAAAACGGTCGTTCAGATGCTTGAACACCGTGAAGATTTATGGTCTCAAAGATGCTGTCTCCACAATTAGCGTGCTCGCAATACACAACATTAATGAGCTCACAAACAAAAAAAAACGGAACAAATTACAGGTGTGGGTGACGGGCCAACGGAACACACTGAAGAAATTCAAGTATGCGGAGTTGCATGCTGTATAGTTCTTTTTTTTTTTCGTCAATGCCGTGACCTCCAAATTTTCAATCGCGAATTTATGCATATCGTATGCACCAACTTGCCACGCAAGCGAATCCTACACGACTTGTACGTAAAAACCGTTTCGCTCCGGGGCGCCCTTAGCGTAGGGTGCTACCGTCTTACCCGGATTCCGTCTATACGGCGTGAGCAAGGCGCGGCGTTAAAGCTGCATGCGCGACCACTGTTCCGTGTCGTGCGTGCTCCGTCGTAGCCAGCTCGCTGGCGCGGTACAGTGACACAACGGCGCTAAACATACAAGCTGGGCCGCACTTATTCACTCTATTACAAGAGGCGTAGCACCGCACTTAGCGCCCGCATAACGCGGCGCTCCGCTCCGCGCTTTAGCGCTGTTCGCGACAGATACACGTGTATACGCCATGGGCGACGACATCCAACGTGACAGCTGAGGCGTAAGAAATAATTCCGACACTGGTACGGTGCCAACAGGGCGCGATAGTCCAGGCGTTCACAGGGAGGATAACCTTCCTTCTTTGTCAGGTTGCCTTGCGTATACGTTTTGATTTTATTTATTTTTTTCCCTCTTCGGGCGAAAGCGCACCACGGCCATCCTTCCTTCTCGAGACGGTGCGAGGCAGCGTTTCTTGGCCGCCGCTACATCGTCAATCTTCCCGGCGAGTTTTGAACAGTAATCGTGACATATAGCGAGACACGTGCGATTGGTGGTAGAGAAATCGGGAACCCGTTATGAGCGATCTGAATCGAAAATTGCAGCGTCTTCACAACCTCGTTTTCACGTTTACCTTGCACATGCCGTGGCGAAGGTGTATCTGTTTCGTAGCCTTTTGGCAGGATGAATAGTTACAGTCATCCAGGCAGAATAAATCAGTTATTATGTTGTCAAGACGCAGTGACGGATGATCTGGCGTGGTTGTTACTTGCACAACGTATGATGGCTATAGTAGTAGAATATTAAAGAGTACTGATACGATTTCAGGGCGCTGCAAAATGTATATCGCAAAGGAAGCCGACACAGAGTGTGTCGCTTAGACAAGCGGCACAATTATTAAAAAAAAAAATCAATGCCATTTTCACGCCAGTTGAATCGGTGAAAAGCGAAGCTGATTAGGGGGCCTTCATGTGCGGCGCACACATGGAAGTTCCCTAAAGCTAGTAAGCAAGTTCCACCACCTGGCGAACGCACACTTTGTTTTGTTTTTTTTCTTTTCATCGCCCTTTATCTGTTTCTACATTCTCCTCTCTCTTCTTCTCGAGTCCTCCTTTAACCCTAACATGCCTCCTCCTCATCCTCACTCCTCTTTGTCACACCTTTTAATGCTACACTGTGCGTGGTTATACCTGGTTTACCATCTGACCTCCTATTCGTTATCAACCCTTTAATCATCTCCCCTTCACATACTATATGAAATTGATAAAACGATTTACCCTTTTCTCCGCTCCTTTTCCTTACCGTCTCTTTTACTACCCTTTCCTGTAGTGGCCCTTGCTGCACTATATACACCGTGCAATGCGGTTTGGCACATACCCACTTTCAGCGGCGCGCACCCACCGAGTTTTCTGCTACACGATATACCGGTCGTACTCCGAGCTTAAACAGGTGCGGCGTTGAAATTCGAATCAACCCTCGTCGTGTTGCTCAGACGCGCCCCTATTGAAAATCCCGGGTTGGTGGATGCTGGAATCGTTGGTGGATATTGTGGAAAGAATGGTGGACATGGTGGAAATATCAGTGGATATGGTGGAAACTCTAGCAGATTTGGCACTCGTGCTCGCCGCGCCTTCGATGGACGAGCGAGGCGCTATATAGCACCAGCGCCGAGTGATGGCGGCGGCCGATCGTGCGATGTCCTCGCGCCACCTTCGCGCGAGTGGGACAAGCCGGCACGACGAAGGCGAGACCCATTGTTCCGGAGGTAGGGCCATTGTTTTGCCGCCGCCGCTCGGGCAGGCGCGAGCAGATAGCTCCTCACCGCACACCACACGCCTCGCCTTTTGTCTCGGCACGCGCAGTTTGTCACTGGCTCAAAGAGGGCGAGGGGAAGGGGCGATTATTGGAGTTGCCACGGCGCAGGCGTTTTACACGGGTCTTAAGGAGGGCGGTGGAAGTGGGTGGGGGGTCACTTTTCATTGTTTAAGGCGAAGCTTCCTCGTGGATATGTTTTCCTGACCGCGACTGCTGCGCGCACGAGAGCACGTGCCCACACCCATTTTTCAGCAGAACACGTGGCCAGACCGAAAACGGGCGAATAGCGGTGAACTCTGCGCTACTAAGAGTCATTCAAGGAGGATTGATTGATTGATATGTGGGCTTTAACGTCCCAAAGCCACTATATCCTCCTGACTTCCGGGTTGGATTTTGATCCACGGAATTTCCTGAAACTTTCACAACTGGGTGTGTAGATGACGAAGATAAAAAGTGAAGCTTATTATTTCCGTGATGTTTGTGCTTTTGGTATGGCGTGATGTCCAACTAATTGGACGCTGAAACTTAATTAAAGCGTTAAGTAGTGGGCCTGAAGCAACACAAAGCAAGGTTACTGAAGAAAATTGTGACAAATTCTAGAATAGCTGCAAGCTATTATTAAAAATTTAACAAATAATAAAAAACCAACAGAAAAGTGGACCTTAACTTTCGCCGTTTAACTTCTAGAAGATTGCCCTGTTGAACGCCACCATGTTTTCTTCTTTGTTTCGCGATCTCCTGGCGCAATTTTGACAAAACTTCATGGAGGGCGCCAGTAGATGTCCAAAATATTGGACAAGTGGTTTTTGAGGAAGAAAACATGCTGAGATCTTTGTAGTGATGGGGTATTTCATGTCCAATATTTTGGACAAATCCCCATAGCTGGAACTCAGGAGGATATGACTATGAGAGACGCCGTAGTGGAGAACTCCGGAAATTTTGACCACCTGGGGTTCTTTAACGTGCACCCAGACCTGAGCACACGGTTCTACACCCCTTCCGCCTCCAACGGAAATGCAGCCACCGCAGCCGGGATTCGATCCCGCGACCCGCGGGTCAGCAGCCGAGTACCTTAGCCACTAGACCACCGCGGCGGGGCTCATTCAAGGTGAGATTTAGTTCACACTGTATACTTGGGGTACTTCTTGTGGGGCCAGTTAGGTAGAAACATCGCCGTAAAATGGGGGACGCGAACAAGACGAAAAGTACAGGGACAGCCGCTCACCGCCAACTGTTTTGTCATGTCATCAAAGATCCGCCTATAAACTGACCATCTGCAGATGCACGGGTTTATAGGAGCATGCAGATCATGTGCAGTCGCTTATAAAAAAATAGCTCGGACTCGCTATCCAAATGAGATTATTTACCACTAGTGAGCGAGGCGTCTACCGCGTTTTTTTATGGTCATTTCACAAGTCCAGCAGCTCTGACAGCAGCAGCCGCACCGTTGCAGCTTAACAACCCAAAGAAGACCTGCTATACGGGCTATGAGTTAAGCCAACTTACAGGCTGTAAAGCACGCGCCCTTACATCAGCATCTATAGAGTCTGTGATTGAGAAGAGAGAGAGAGAGAGCGGGTGTAAGAGAAGAAAGGAAGGAGTGAGCGAGAAACAAATAAATCTACAAAAGTAGGGGAAAGGAGCCGATCATATAAAGCACGACCGGTCACGAATTCTGAATCACGACCGGATAAATCAAGACGGACGACGCCGAAGCGGCGGCACAGAAGTCCGCCCTTCGCTTCGTTTTTTGTTTTCTATATTTGCTGTACACAACCTACTGCTTGGTTACAGCTGTACGCAACACGTCTTCCAACCATGCCTTCTACTTCATTGTTGTTGCCGTTGGATCGCGCAGGCATATTGCGAACGCGCGTCCACTTGGCGGCCATTTAGTTCACGCCGATAGGCAAGGACGAAAGAGGACGATGCAGCCGCGCCGCATTATACTATTTCGGACACCACGCCGATGCAAGAATGACCGATCCACATCGCAGTTCATCTCTCCATGCGGCTATACACTGAGCATGCCACGTCCTCCCCGTTAATAGAGCTTCAAATGCACGCGTTGATACTGTATACGCACAAAAGCGGGAACTGTTTCACTGGTCCGTGCGTTTATTCGTCTTTATTTTCTTTAGGGTAGCAACAGAGCGTCCACCTTCGACGAGAATGGGGCTAAAGGCAACACGAATTGAGACCAGACCATTGAATCGGCATCTGTTACACCACTGACCCCATCCAACTGACTGGTGAAGGACGCTAATATTCGTTTTGGCTTGTCGTGAAGTTCCATCTATAGCCAACCGTTTGAATGTGTATCTGTTCTCTCTATGCTGCAAGTGTAAGTGCCTAATAGATAGAACTGAAGTTTAATCTCTTGTAGGGGGCACTCATCTTTGGTCGGCCTCGATGGAATGACCATATGGAATGCACACTATAGAGTCCCAAATGTCCTTATCGCGTACTTGCCACCGCAGTATTCGCTTCCCCTGGACTGTGACGTAAGCAGACACGCAGTTGCTGCCGTATTTGCACCGACAGCTGCTCACAGGTGCCAATACTATATAGGTACGCTTTGGTTTCAACGCGGGTGCCACAGTAAAAGCATGTGGTCTATTCATTTTGCTCAATATATACACCATAAGCGACATCTCATTTGCCCTGGTCGTGGGACCAGATAAGGTGAAAGCACAACTTTTCGCGTCTGCACGGACCTCACGTATCCTTCCTATAAATGAAAACTTCATCTCGATTACCAGATTACACAATAGAGCGCATGTCGTCTTTTGCAGTTACTGCTACACATTACTGATGAATGCATTCCTATAGTATTGCGTGGTCTTGTAGACAAAACGGCACAGAAAGGTTTATGAACGTCTCATTCGCCACACGCCTAGACAGGATCGGGTAGTGATATTTCTGATATATAGTCCACTGTCGCACGGACACAATATGCATTAAATGAAGCCGTGGCACTGAAAACACGGGGACCAAGGAAGAGGCCAAGACGTGCGCTAAACTCCCAACTGAATTTTATTTCTGAAACGTTGTTCTCGGGCGAAGTTGAGGAACGAAAAAAAAATGTAACAAACACCTGCACTCAATATGACCGTGAATTGTAAAAATAAGTACGTGAGCGTACAAAAAACGTGAGCGTACAATACTTCAGAGCGTACGTGAGCGTACAATACTTCAAAATAAGTACGTGAGCGTACAATAAAACGTCAGCGTACAATACTTTCAGTGATATCGCTGTCAACATTTCTTTGGTACAAAAGGAAGAATTGACATGGATAGGCAGCCGCTACTTGTAACTGCCTCACACGCCTACGAATGTCTCAATTGAATGTGACCTGCAGCGGCAAAGTGAGCGATCACTCATAACAGACGCCGCAGAGAAGCCAGTTAGCGTGTATATGTGCGCACGCGAGTGTCATCCTTCTCGCCGTTCACCGGCTACAAGCAGCATGCGGAGACGCGCAAAGTGTGCCGCGTCGTCTGCTACGGAGACGCGCGAAAGTAACAGATGACAACGTCGTGCAGACGACGACGCCCGATCGGCGCGACCCCACCTTGACCTCCACCTCGCTTTCGCCGGTGTCAGAAGCCTCTCCCAGGATCATAGCACGCGCAACTGTATATAAAGAAACTGGGATAAAGAAGGCGAGGCGAAGCGAATGCTTAATTCCTCGCGTGACGCCATCGTCGCAATATTTTCCGGGCCGCGCTCCGCTAGAGCAGCAGTACTTCTGCTACTGCCGTGACAGACGCGATGTATAAGAACAGGTGCTCGTCCGGCTGTACACGAAGTGCGCGTGCTAGCTGGCCGGCGGTGGGGGAGTCTTATTCGGTTTCGGTTTTAGCGTAACGCGCGTCGAACTCTAGACGTCGTGACGTCTACATTTGAGGCGTGACGACGCGGCGGACTGGGCGGGAAATACAAGATGCTGCTGCCGCAGTCGCTTGAGCGAAGGGACGCCATCCCATCTGCATATTCTCTATGTAGGAATTCACGAGCAGACGACTTTTATCTGCTAGCAGACGACTTGATCTGCTAGCAGACGATTTTGCGGGGAGCGACGTGAATGGCCGATAGGTTGACACGGGCTTATTGTGCGGCTAAATGAGGTAATTAACCACAAAAAGAAGTAAAGAAGCTTTGCCCTATTGAAAAAAACGGAGGGAATTAAGTGTAATAAGAGGTAAAATTACAACATCAGAAACGGCTGATCCCTGAAGAGCGTGCAGTGAGGATAGCATCATATATGGGAAAACGGCGCGTAGAAATATAGTGCGACCGGCGCACCATTCATAATAATCGTTACGTTTAACGCCCCGAAACCAAGACATGATTATGAGAGACGCCATATAGTGGACGGCTCCGAAAATTATAGACCACCTCGGAAGCGCACTTTTAAGGGCACATTCGCGTGTACGCATTCTTGTACGCTGGCTAATCGCCTGGTTTTTCGCGAATTATGCTGCCACTATCAAATTCTGCAACTCAAAAGTTTCGCTTAAGCGTTAAGACAGTTTATAAGTTTATAACGCGGCCTACGAAGATGCGGCCTTTAGTTTATATGCGGCCTTTAGTTTAATGCGGCCTTTAGTTTATGACGCGGCCTACGAAGATGACGATGGAAAGCAAGCATATTACGAAGGAATGCACGCACAAGCACGACACGCTATGCAAACAAAGACATAACTGAATTCAGGAACAGCGCAACCTACAAGTAGCCTGTGTCAACAAAGACATATTACGCCCGCTGTTCGCGATATACTTGAAGGAAAGTGTAGTCGAACGCAAACGCTTCCAATAAATAATAATAATAAAAAAAATAATAATAATAATAATAATAATAATAATAATAATAATAATAATAATAATAATAATAATAATAATAATAATAATAATAACGTATTGCGAGACAGCATGCGACAAGGGAATGTGAATGTGATGCATGTGAAACAGGCTTAACACGGCCGTTTCCAACCGAAATGAAAACATTTCATTTCACGTATACAGTTGCCAGCTACATTTCTCTCTCTCTCTCCCCATCGGTTTACTTTGTAAAGAACTTACTATGGCCTAGTGATTTGGTTATTCTGCGAGTTATATACCGTAACAATAGAATAGCCTGAGACAAAATAAGCAAGGAATACATGGCTCAACCTTGGATATCATTTAATCGAGGCAATGAAATTATTTTATGGGGTATACTGCAGACGAAAACTGCGTGAGATTGAGCGGCACGCCTTGGTGAAGAACTGCGGCTGGATTTGTTTCGACCACCTGCGTGGTGTTCGTTATTCATTTAAATCAATAAATCGAAGTTCGCGGGTATTTTCGGCATCTCGCATTTATATTGAAATACGCCTCTCATGGCCATAAATCGAAGCCCCATTTTACGATCCTTTAACAGCGCGACTCTACACCTGCTCAGATACGACGGAGCGTGTTCCATCCTATACAACTTCCAATAGGTCGAGGATCTCAACTTTCGAGAACAAGTCGAGGTCGCTGTTGACGAGCAAGCATTAAGGGCGCCCGAGTCTTCTGCATCGTATTCTGCGACGTCACGCAAGCTATAGTGTACAAGTTTTCGGGAGCGCAGATGTGGTCGCTGTTGACCAGCAAGCATTAAGCGTCCGAGTCTTCCGCGTCGTATTTTTCGACGTCACGCGAGCTGATGCACGTACAAGTTTTCGGGGGCACAAATGTCGTTACCGATTTTTTTCCCCCTGGTCATTTCGGGTCATCTGTGTGTCTTCTTTCGGAGTCAAAAGCAGGCAACCACGCTGTCGTGGAATTGTTATTTACCAATATACAGTTTAAGTTATTCGCATTTTACAGCGCCCCTTTTCGTGCGTGTGAACTCTCATTTCCTTCCTTTTGTTTTTTATTTTTTCATTACGTTCTAACGATCTTGTTTTCCATAACCCACACTGAGCAACAAATTCGTCCAACTCACCCGTATATCCTGCGCGCCCAGTTTTTAACTTAGAAGTGTGGCAGCTTGGGCTAGTTGGTATGGCGTGACGATAGTTATAGCGCGAGAACAAAACGACGACACAGAGACAAGAAGGACACGAGCGCTAACTTCCAACTGAGTTTATTGCGCAGAGCACGAAAATATATAGAGAAGACAGTAACCAGGTGATAAAAACCATATGGCACAAAGAGCAGAACATGAGTAAGAAAAACAAAAACAAACAACACAAAAAACGCAGCGGGCATCGCAAACCCACACAAGCATACCCAAATAGCGAGTTTACAGCATCAGCCAAATGGTCACAACCGCGGTCACTACCCCATACGTACAAACTTGGCGGAAAAACAGCAAAATATGAAGGACAACGAAATAACCGAGCGCAACAGATTGCCAAGGAAGAGGGGGTATAGCCTGCGGCGCGGCATGGTGGCTTTTTGAGCTTGGAGTCGGGAAGGAAGCAATTGCGAAGCGAAGGAGAGAGAGAGAGAGAAGGGGGCCACCACCAGCGTTTCCTCTCTCTCTGCGTAGCAGGAGGGAAAGGTAATGGACGGCTAAGGGCAAAGGAAGAGTATCGATCCAGGCTTGCAGGCTCGATGACCGCTATACGCGGTCAACGCAAGTCCAAGCCGCGCCACTTGGATCCTCGTCCGGCCACGCCTTTAGCGGTCACTGCAATTGCGTGCGTTTGTGCATGTAGGTATACAAACCTCCGGAGCGCGCAATTAGAGCGATAGTAAAGACCTACATTTTTTTCGCTCTCTCGTGGGAGCCGCCATTTTGAAATCACGCCATCACATTCGCATGGTTGTCCTGCAGTGGTGTGTGACGCCAGCATGAAAATACACTGCACACGGAATAAGCTAGACATGCACATTTTCGCACTGACATCACGGATTGTACTTCACTGAGCTTCCTTCTATGAAGGTCGCAGTATACACGCACACGTCATATAGAGCATTAAAGTGGCGCGGCAGCTAGACTGCGACCGTCATATATAGGCAACGTTTCTAATCCTTGTGAAAATAGTCAAACGCTTGGTTGAGTGAATTGCCCCGCCGCGGTGGTCTAGCGGCTAAGGTACTCGGCTGCTGACCCGCAGGGCGCGGGTTCGAATCCCGGCTGCGGCGGCTGCATTTCCGATGGAGGCGGAAATGTTGTAGGCCCATGTGCTCAGATTTGGGTGCACGTTAAAGAACCCCAGGTGGTCGAAGTTTCCGGAACCCTCGACTATATACGGCGTCTCTCATAATCATATAGTGGTTTTGGGACGTTAAACCCCACATATCAATCAATCAATCAATTGGTTGAGTGAATTGCCAATGTTTAATGCAGAGAACATCCGCGGGAACTGCTCCGGAACCAATTTTTTTTTTTAGTTCTACTATGTATCGCTTCTGTGAGCCATACGAAATTATTCGTTACACAACTGTTGCAGACGCCGCCTACACAATCGATTTTATTGTCGCGCGCTATCTGCTTCGAAAACTGTTACCTCTGCTCAACTTCTATAATGTAACCTCGCTATAGCCTCCTCTCGCGCTATCTTAATCTTTAATCTTTTCTATAATTGCAATCAGTTAATCGATGAATCGATAAACGAATCAAACAACAGAAAAAGTCCTGCAACGTTTTCCCGCCGAATGTGTCGAGGCCGCGACGGCTCTCGTGACTGGAACGGCACAGCTTTCGTTTACAAACAGCAACAGCTGGCGCCAGCGATCAACTAAATAGGAGCAAAGAAAAAAAAAAAGAAACGCGGCAACCGGAAGAGATAGTGAAGCGGGCTCTTCGGTGACGTTATAGCACGAGGGTTGCCGCGGCGTTGACATTGCGCGTGTTTTTCGCAGATTGATTGATTTGTGGGGTTTAACGTCCCAAAACCACCATATGATTATGAGAGACGCCGTAGTGGAGGGCTCCGTGTTTTTCGCAGATGCGACAGCGGGAAACGGGGACATTCCTGAGAGCTCAGCACGATGGGTCAGCAGGTGCAGCATGTATACGAAGGACGATACTATGTTATTATAGCAGAGAGAGAGAGAGAGAAAGGATGACACGCACGCGAACAGTCAAGCCCGAGAGCGCGACGGCAACCTGTTGATCACACAAAAGCGCCGGGCGACGGGCCAAGAATGGCGAGCCGGAGCGCGCACGCTGGGCCGCTCAGCGGGGGACGAGAAGCTAACACAGCGGGGTGACACGTTCGCCGTCATTTGGAGCGCACGGATGCACGTGTTATATAGCATTCACGTGGAGAGAGGAGGGTGAGAGAGAGAAACGAAGGTGCACTTCGCGTATTGCGTACATTCTTCGCATCGTTTTTTATGTCATCGTTTTCTAATGTAATCATTATGGACAGTAATCATTATGGACAGGCATTAACCGCGAGATGGTCATGAGACACGCTGGGGGCCCCACCGCGGTGGTCTAGTGGCTAAGGTACTCGGCTGCTGACCCGCAGGTCGCGGGATCGAATCCCGGCTGCGGCGGCTGCATTTCCGATGGAGGCGGAAATGTTGTAGGCCCGTGTGCTCAGATTTGGGTGCACGTCAAAGAACCCCAGGTGGTCGAAATTTGTGGAGCCTTCCACTAAGGCGTCTCTCATAATCATATGGTGGTTTTGGGACGTTAAACCCCACATATCAATCAATCAAGACACGCTGGGGTGGTGGTCCTACTTCGCTTTCATTTAGATTTCTTCCCACAATTACCCAGCGGAGTAGCGTCAAGGTTGTATCCCTGCTTCGCGCATTCAGTTAAACCAAGATCCCCCCCTCCCCCTCCCTTAAACAAACAAACGCGGAAATCAAACTGGGTTAAAACTGCGCGGAGGACGGCACACAAATAGAAAAAAAGCAGGTAATAAGAGCGCACTACTGATACTAATCACGTACCGGCTTCTGCGTGCTTTTTTTTTTAGCTCAGTTAAAATTTATTAACTAACCTTCCACCCTCCCGCCGGCGTACATCACCTGAAACGAACATCGAGTCGTTTCAAGGAACCCCATCGACTCTTTCGCATGACCTCGCATTTCAATGTCCGCAGGCGTTCAATAGGTTAGCGAGCGTGGCAGTAAATTTCGAACAAGACAAGATGCACCGCTTTCCAAGGCTCAACGTGATTTTCTCTACAGAAACACACACACGCACACACAAAGTAAGAAAAACAGACGAGGAATGCGAGCCAGGGAAAGCGCAGTGGAGAGCCTGCAGGAAATGAGCGTGGGAGGCGAAAATGCGTGCGTCAACCATGCAATCGGGGAGAGGAGCAGCGCGCAATGCAGAGCAGCGCCGACAACCGCAGGAATCACGTGGGCGCGGCAGGCCCTCGAGCGGACTGGCCGTGAAACCGGAACGTAAGACTGAGCCGCCTCATAAACGAAGTAGCACTCCCGTCTTCCCCGTATATACTACATCGCTCGGCATATGCCTCTATACGGGGCAGCCAACAACATACAGGGGGCGCAACCCCTCAAGCTCGCCCCACACCCCATCGTTTCTCGAACCTTTATCGAACATCGCCGCTGTACATACTTCGATCGCATCGCGGGAAAGATTTATTTTGTTTCACAGCACGAAAACGGATCTGTGGGATGTTCACGGCAACGGCTTAGCCATCCGAAAATTTTGTGTGCCATGAACGTAGAGCGCGAAACGACCGTCGACCACACTGACCTGCCCGGCGCCAACTTAATATCCCCCCCCCCCTTCCCCCAAACAAACTTCTGCCTACGATAGTTATAGGGCGAGAACAAAGCGACGACACAGAGACACGTGTCCTTCTTGTCTCTGTGTCGTCGTTTTGTTCTCGCGCAATAACTATCGTCATGCCATACCAACTAGCCCAAGCTGCCACACTTCTGCCTACGCCAATGGTTCATGGTGAAGTATATAAACGTCGGATGGGCGGCCGAAGGGGGAAAGGCGGCTGCACCCCCCCCCCTCCTGGAGTTTAGTATTTCACTTTTCTATACAGTAGCAATAAGCAACCCCAGTTTGATTAGCACACTCAGGTATTGCATATCTCAAAGAAATGGCTTTCGGGACATTGCCAGGAAACTTTGCGTGTCACATACGAGTGACCAAACTTGCAGCTCACGTCACGGTACCGAAAGAAAGGCTGCATGTGCTGGATGCCCCCTCTCTCCCGTGCAAAAAAAAAAAAAATTCCGCGGATGCCATCGAAACATTGGAAAACGTGGAAGGACGTCAAACTTGGACTACAAGCGAGCCTGACTACTGCTGCAGTTCAAAAAGGGCAGGACCGGCTTTCTTCTCTCTCTTTTTAAGACTCGGCTCTCTATGAGGTATTTCAATCTGCCACCCACCATCTTACACGCGGCCAGTTCCAGGATCACGTACAACACCGCGAACAGAGACTCGATCGAAATTACGCCTGCAATACCCGAAGGGGCCAGTGGCCTCGCCCCGTTTTTATAACGTCCCCGCACCTACTACGATACTGATAACCCCAGCGCAAGCAATGCATTTTCGATATACTTCAGCCGGTTTGCGTGGAATTGGAATTCCGGAGGGGTGGACTTGCAGCGTTTGGAAAAATTAAAGAGAAAAAACGCGAAAGCCAGCGTACATACAGATGTCCATCGATGAGAAAAGAGACCAGTTCTCCGGAGGCATTCGCGTTTTTAAGACTCAGTCGTTAATCAGCACCGGAATACTAATTACTAAAAGTGAAACATTTCCAAATTAAAACCAGTCCCTACATTTCACCTCCTTTTGTTGAAAAAAAAAGCAAGTAAAGTCATGACTCAGAGATAAGCATTGTGCAATAAAGTAAGGCTCATTCCCCCGTGTCTATGTTTTCACTGCTGCTTCTCGAATTTTTTTTTGTTGTTTTTAGTTCACTCTTTTAAACCAGCACGCTTGCCTGAGCTTTCAGGTCATGTAGCAAGGCCGTAAAAGACGGATCTCCGCTTACACCTTGAGGTGAATTATGCAGAGCACGAAGTGCACGGGCTTAGATATCTTTTAAGAATAACAATTATAATGGAGAAAAGAAGCGACAAGCCAACGCATCTCTACAAAACCGATGCGTATGGGTCGATCTCTCGCTCATCTTCGTTTTCGCACAACTTTTTCACCTCTTTCCGCCTCAATGTATCACATCTTTTTCTATGTTTTTTTTTCGGAGCCCCATGGCGTCTGGCTAATCCAGGTGTGCGACCCGTGGCCATTTCTCTAACCGCCCGGCTCAGACGTGTCTTCATCCGATCATCTACCTTCTTAATTGGCGTGTTTATCAGCTACGCTGATGTGACTGGCCCATGTAGCTTCCAGCATTTTTCAAACGTAACCGTGGAACGAAAGCTCTATATTTTCAGAATCGTCGTCTAGATATGAGTCAATCTGGAGATCGGGACATACGCGTTTTTTCTAATCGTAACGCCGAATTCCCTTCAGAAACGGTACACATATCGCAAGAGAGAAAGGCTTTTCCTTCAATATGGCAACGTAAGTCGGGATGATTTTGTTCGCCCCCCCTCCCCCCCCCCAAACCACTCAATTTCCTTCACACCCCCGACCCTTACGGGAACCATCTTGCTAGGAAACGCAGCCACTATTACACAGAACACACAACACAAGCGCTTACGTTGTGTTGTATTAGGCGCTTGTGTTGTGTGTTCTGTGTAATAGTGGCTGCCCTTCCTAGCAAGATGGATCCTTACCAACTGGCCCGATACAATTGTTTATTGCCTTACGGGAAACTACGTTTCGTGACTGGCTGAGGTTAGGTTGAGAAGCCTGCGCTAAGCACTGCGCATCGAGAAGCGACAAAAGTCAACATCGCATTTTACATTTGTTTACTGGCGCACCCGCCGATTGCAGCGCCACACTGAGGGCGGGGTGGGGGAAGGCAAGGTCGTCCCGACGAAACGTGCAAAGCGCGACGACACGCACAGTCACAACCGGTTGCCGTCTTTCGTCATCGTCGGCGTGCACGCAGAAAAAAAGAGTCCTGCTTTCGCGAGCGAAAGCTGCCGCGGATCATATCGAAAAGAAAAAAATATAAAGAAGAATTTGCATATGGAACATCCCGAGTCGGCACAAGCGGCGTGACGAAATTGAGTGCCCTACAGCGTAACATTAACCTCGGATATGTGGATCAAGGCTGGTAGCGAGGACGAACTTGTACGCATATGGGACTAGGTAGTACAGATTGCTGGCCAGCTGTGCGCGAGAACCGAAGAAAAAAAAGAACGTGCATGTCGCGTGATGAACCCCTTATCACGTGGCTTTGAACAAAAACGGTTTGTAAGATGTCACAAGCCATTGGAGTAGACTGCAGAGGTGCTGCTCAGACCCGCCTTCTTGCCCTTCGTAGTTTTAAAATGTTGCATATACAAACGCGTACACACGCACTACCACCAGCATGAACGTAGATAAAGATTTTCCCCGACACCCCCCCCCCCCCCCCCACCTGAAAAAGCGTTCAAGCTACTCATTTGTCAATAGCCTTTTCGTTTTCATGTTTTCCTAGTCCTTTGTCCGCTTCTTCTATCCATCGCATAAAAACAAAGACATAAAGCCTGATGCCACGAACCAGGAATAGCACAGATTGAGCCCGTGGCGGTACATACGAGTACAGACGATTACAATGAGGCTACAGAAGGCAAGACAATACAGGACTGGCCGCGTGATAGCTAATCGTAATAACAATAAGTGCCAAGACCCCGACACGATTACGAGTCCCGCCGTAGTAGAGGGCCCCTGAAACGTTTACAATCTGTTTTTTTTTTTTTTTTAACGTCCGTCTATAGCATTTTTGGCTCCACCGAAATTCGAGCACCGCGGTAGAGCCTACGACCATCGCGTTAGCAGCTGATTGATGGATATGTGGGGTTTAACGTCCTAAAACGACAATATGATTCTGAGAGACACCGTAGTGGAAGGCTCCGGAAATTTCGACCACCTGGGGTTCTTTAACGTGCACCCAAATCTGAGCACACGGGCCTACAACATTTCCGCCTCCATCGGAAATGCAGCCGGGATACGGGTCAGCAGCTGAACACCATAACCGCAGCAGCGGACGTACCGAATCGTGCTGATCATACCTAACCCTGGTGCAACGTGTAAGCATATATTTCGTTTACGACTAATGCTATAAATCGTAGTCCTCATAAGCAGCGTTCTAGCTCTTGCGAACGTGCAAGACCTCGATCCTTTATCGCCGATAGAGCGGGCGCACTTTCTGCTTGCTGATTGATTGATTTGTGGGGTTTAACGTCCCAAAACCACTACATGATTATGAGAGACGCCGTAGTGGAGGGCTCTGGAAATTTTGATTACCTGGGGTTCTTTAACGTGCACCCAAATCTGAGTACACGGGCCTACAACATTTCCGCCTCCATCGGAAAACACTTTCTGCTTGCTTCCATGGGAACGCGTTCGCCCAAACGGAACGTTGACTGGACTCGCGACCCCGAAAAGTATTGAAAACACTGGTCACGTGATACCGAATTCGTGACAACGAACACGCGCAACATAATTCACCAGGAAGTACGCGAGCGTGAATGTCCCAAAATCGGTATTCACACTAAGAGCGTGCGTAAATGAGCCTGTTCCTGCGCATACGAAGCGCGCAACGCAACAAAACGCTCCATTTCTTATCCGGACGAAAGCCGCCATCGACCAGGCAGGCGAAAGCACATTTATACATACAAACGGTGACGATACCGCTTACGGCCATTCTCGTGATTTCCTTGAAAAAAGTGCGTAGACACCGGTGGATAAGCAAGGATGCGCCAGCAAGCCTTGTAATTCAAGGGCGTGCGTAGAGTGAAACCACTTCCCTGTTTGCCTACTGCTGCGCGCGGGAAACACCGCATCGCCTTTAGACGTCAACACGAGCTTGGAGACTCTCTCAATGAGCATGCCGACGCTGTCACCCACAAAGCGCAGCTCCAAGCTATGGTAACCTTGCTTCATTTATCTTGACAAAGTTCGCAGAGATGTTGCGAACGCACGACCTGTTCAAAGCGTATTTAAGACAGGTTCGTGCTATGCCTCAACTAACTTGCTGTGAGCGGAACAAAAATGAAGTAAAGGTTTCTGCGCACGCGGTTGATAACACCAACAAACGTGGTGTGTGCTAAATAAACAGTCTTAAATCGGAAAAGCGTAGCTCGTCATTCTCGGGCATTTCATGTGTGAACACAAGAGGCTTATTTAAACAATCCTGAGCCGCAAGTTTCCATGCTGAAGGCTTCGGGTTTTCCTGGGCACTTATCGCTTCCGATAATAAAGTGAAGTTTTGGCCTAGCTGCTCTTGCATCTCATGAAGGACGAACAGCGCGATGTTCTACACGGGGACATAAAAGATATACTTCATAATGCAAACTAGCCCGAAGCTTCACTTTGCTAAGGAGACGCAAGAAGAGACACGCAAAGCTTGTCTGTGTCTTCACTTTTGTGTCCCTGAGTAGAATATTGCGATGTTCGTACTTTCCGCATTTACTGCGTCCAGCCATGGAAACGCGCAAGCCCAAGTGAAACGCTGACACGGACTCGTGACGGCGCCCTTTACGAGCAATTAATTGTCAGGCGAATATCAATACCTATTATAAGTCTCCAGATATCTCTCTCTTAAACACGGTGCCTTCGTTGAGCGTACTGTCGTTTCTGTCGCCTAAACCGAACAAGCTGAAAAATGGCACTCAACGGATTTGAGTAGTTTCGTGATTGAGGTGGTGAGAGACACGACTCGGCTTTACGGCCGTGTGCGTACGCATCTATATACACAAACGAAGTGTAAACATTTTGGTCGATCGAGGGGTGGGCTGTTGAAACTCCTCATCCACAACCAGAGGCAATTCGCGCGGTAATAATGTTACCACGGGCACGTCAGCCTGCAAACGTAAGTGCGATCAGAAGACATTGTGTAAACCATAGAGCGAACGCAGCCAAGGAAAAGAGGAAAATGAGGTAAGCACAAGACACAACGCTTGCATCCGCCTGTTTGAGCTGTAACGTTTAAAAGATGGAATACGACCCCCTCTCCCAACCCCCAGCAAGCAATCTTCATGACCACAATAAGGGCCAGGGGTACGACCAACTATCCGCGCGGCCTTCGCAGTATTTATTTTCCACAAAGCCTTTACTACTACTCCACTTTTTTTTTTTTTCGAACGGAAACCATCCAACACTTTTTTCCAAACGGAAGAAGCTTACGTAGTCATCAATAGGACCACGCGTGCAGTCACACAACCGCACGAAAAGAGCAGCATCGCCCACACTCACCCTTTCGTGAAGCGATCGCAAGTCGTTGGTGATGATCTGCGGCCTCGGCGGGGGCGGCTCTTCGTCCGAGTCGCACTCGTGCTCGAGCTCGGCGTCGATCTCCTGCTCGAACTGCACGAGCAGCGGCGCCAGCATGCCGAGACGGGCTCCGCGGCGAGCCACTTCGAGAAGGCACAGTATGAAGCTGCGCTCGTTCTTGCGCATCACGAGGTCCTCGGTCTCGAACAGCAGGCACTCCTTGATGTCGAGCGCGCGACAGAAGGCGATGAAGTTGGAGACGTTGTCGCGGGCCTGGAAGGTGCCGCGCTGGACGTCGGGGCGGTACACGACGTCCCGGTCGGGCAGCTTGAGCGCGGCCAGCCGGCCTTCGCGTCGAGCCGCCTCGAGAACCTTGTTCGCGTGACGGCACAACGTCACGCCGTCGTCCAGAGACTCCAAGAACGTCTCGGGCGTCAGCTTGAGGCCGTACAGCGTGTTCATCCACTCGGCCAAGTCTTCCTTCATGGCCCACAAGTATTCCTCGCTAGACTTGAAGGGCCTCAGCGGCCTGATCTCGAGCCGCACGGCTCCGAGCTCGTAAGCCGCCGAAGACATGACGACTTCTTTAAGTCCACCTCGGCCGGCTGGCCGCCTCTCTTTGAAACGAACTCCGACAAGCACTCACTGCACGCACGAAGCCAGCGCGCACGTCACAACACCACTCGCACCACCGTAAGTCGCCCCCGCCTCTCGGGAAGTCTTCGCGCCGGTGGTCGCGCCAACGTCGAGGCGAAAGCTGCCGTGTTGTGTAGTACGCGCGCCGACACGCCGCTAGAGCACCGCCCCGTCCATCTCACTCGTAGCGCGGCCGAACCGCTTTTCACTCTCGACGCTCGACAGCAGTCCGCCACGGGAGCACGCCAAACGGTTCTCCTGCGGCACTGGGTCACGTGGCCGGCGCGCGAAAAACGAGCGAGTTACGAAGCTGGCGCCAGCTGTCGGCAGTCGTGGGAGACTATGCATAGTTTTTTTTTTTTTTTTAGCGATGAAGGGCTGCGGCGGACAGAGTTAAAGACTATGAAAAGATGACGGTATGAAAACGTGAGAACATTTTATGTATAAAAAGAGGGACCTGGGAAAAGCGCTGTTTTCGCCTTCTTGCCCTGTGAAACGTTTGTGCATTTTTAAACGTTACCAGAATCATCCAGAGACCAATCTTCATTATTCATTGAGGGTATGAACGTTGTAAGAACTCTGTAATCGCATACAGCCTGGCACATTTTACAGTTGTTGTCTTTTTTTTCTGATGTGTAACCAAGTAAAGCTGAGCAGTTGAGGCATTCAGACATCAAGAGGGCTGTTTCTTGGGCCAGTTGGAATAGCACGTTGGCATTGGGTGCGCTATTTCAACGGTATTCGACGAAAAAGGTGGACGATGAAGAAGTGCCGGTCAGAAGAGGAAAAAGAAAATATATTTTACTCTAAAAATTTTACAATTATTTACATTTATGAGTAATATGTGGTTCCCTCTGCTTAATTACTCATTTCTTGGCCAGTCACCTAGAGTGGGTGCGAGCCATGCTTTTTTGGTCATCATCATCAAGAGGAAAGCCGTTATCTGCCTCAGATATTTCTTTTGATTGATCGCTCGGCCTTTTGGCTAAGATTAAAGTGGGTGCATTCACTAGCGGGTACATTCAATTATTTAGCATGACTGAGCCGAATCAGGTGACTACGTAAACCACGGTGAGTGGCCAGAAAATGTTTTCGAAGCGAAGATGGAGGGGGGGGGGGGGGGTTAGACCGTATGTTCTTTATGTTCGTGAGTGCGCCGGTGTGTGCGCGTGTATGCCCGTACACAACTGTCACGCTGGTGTAAAAACAGGGGAAAGTGGTATTGCACACCCCGAAACCATTCTAGGCTACGCCACTATAGCATACCAGCGAAAAATGATGCCGTCTGCTTCCACGCAAACTGAGTAATGTATGGACACACACACACACACACACACACACACACACACACACACATATATATATATATATATATATATATATATATATATATATATATATATATATATATAAATATATATATATATACATATATATATAATTATTTATTCATTTATTTATTTATTTCCCAACAGTTTCGGGAGGGGTCCTCCCTTCGTCAGGGGATGAGTTATAACTCATCCCCTGTGACTTGCAGAAAGAGGGTAGCTAGGGGGGATGGTGTTTTTTATTATTATTTTTTATTTCTTCTCTCTCTGTTTTTGTCCTTCTTGCTTTTTCTATTTTCATTTCTCTAATTTCCTTTTTCTCTACCTATCTCTCTCTCTACGAAATAGTGAGCCAGCAACCCGGTGTCTCTAGTAGAGTACAGTAAACCCTAGAAACTGCGGCTAATAGCCACACAGGGGGATTGGCTGAGAAATAGTTAGTTTTTAAAGGAAGCTCTGAAATTCAAACGAAAAATTCTTTAATTAAGACATAAGTCATCCAAATGAATAAACATTAAAAATAGAATAATAAAATGAAATAGAATTGAAGCCATGAATTCAATCTCCTTAGCTATGCGCGCGCAATTAGTACATACTGACTTCCTACATGTTTTGGCTTTATGGTTCACGTATCTTCAACATTTGTAGTATTAACACAGAATGTTGCCCTCAATGTCAGCACGCGAGGAATATGCGTCGAGGAAGAGAAATGTAAGTTAAGACCAGTAAACATACGTAAGAGGCAAAAGAGAGCAAGGACACAGTGCCATCACGTTTCTTTAGTGTGTTCTTTTTTCTTAACAGATGGGCGGAAATTCATCACTTTTGGTGGTTCTTTCCTTAGCCGCTACCATACTGAGTTTTAGCCACAGCAACGTTTGCAATGACGTACGCTATATAAAAAAATGTCATATCTTTTTTTCTAAGAGCAAGCAAATTAAACGTTAACTGCATCTAAATTCAGCTTATTCTTCAACAGTATTATTATTTTCCTCCTTAATTAAGCCAATAAATTATTTCAAAAACTATCTATTCCTAAACGCATTTAGAATATAAACAATATGCAGCTTGCAAATATCGGGCTGTATATAAAATTCACGCACAAAGAAAAGAAGAAAAGCTTACAGAAGAAATTTGAAAAATTAGAGGTTACCCTCACAGATACACACGTAATGACAAAAAACTTCTAAATGAGGGTAACGCAAAATTCACGCGGGTGCACCGATATATTACACTATACAATGATACAGACAAACTACAAATTTATGAATGGTATAAGTATTGGTTTAAGGATGATTTAAGGATTTCATTTCTACAACAAGGCACCACCCGCTTCATGACCGATTCCCAGCGGTGAGTTCCGCAAATTCACTAAGGATCAACCAACCAAACCTGTGGTATAACGAGGCACAACAAATTTTTTCATTTACGTATTTTTTATTGTGGTGTTCCCCCATGCGAACATCTTCATTTCAGAATATTACTTCAACTACCCCAGAAGCCATGTCTTCCGGGTTAGCGTCGTAAACCAAGTCCCGCACACATCATGAAGACGAAACGTATCCAGTTCCGTAAGAACAACACATTCTTGCTCCTGATATGCCTAATTAAGCGTTTTCCGATTGAAAACACACAAATGCGAGTGACTACCGCTTGTAGCATCCTCCCTTGTGTTGCGCATGTGGCTGTTCTCGTTCCTGGTCTTCATACGTGTCTCACTAATACGTAGGCGGCGGCTGGGTGAGATATGGAGGCCGAGGACGGGTCCTCGGTGGAATACCGGTCAAGTGCGTTTCTGCGAATGCTGGCGCATAGCGTACGTGTGTATAAACGCTCACCTTGGGCAAAAGGGGCATCCCGGGTACCGTGTGAAACGCCGTTCCCACCTGCTCCGCGCGAAATAGCTTGTCATTTCTTTCTTTCTGCGCGCATCACTCGAGAAGACAGCAATGAAAGGAGCGCTTCACGGGCTGTCGACAATCTTTCTTTCCTGCGGTCTTTCTTTCACACCTGAGCATCGAAGACAGATGATCTCGTGGCGGGCGAATCGGGTACGTCCTACATTCACACTCGGCAAGTGTTCACCGGAGTCCTGAATCGACAAGCTCACTCGCACGTGGAGTGCTTCGTTTGTAACAAGGAGTTCGACATTCGAGTGGGTTGTCAAGCGGCTGGCTATAAAAGGGGTCGTTCCCGTACTGCACCTACCAAATCCGGCTAGGCTGTATTTTTCTTTTCTTTTTTCTTTATTCGTTATTTTTAATGGGAGCGATGTGACCACGCAGGAGTCAAATTCGTAACGATTTCAATCTGTAATGGCTTTTTTTCTGCCATTGTACAGGCGGCTTTGCTAATCCAGCGTCGTCACGATTGACATGAGAGCGTAATAAAGAGGTGCAAAAGGGCCGCCTCGCACTCTTCCCTCCGCTACTCAACAGGGTTTCCACCCCACGCGTGCCTCGAGGCAAAATCCTGTTATAACGCTTATATGCTCGCTACCCTTCACATGGAAAGAGGAAAAGGGGAACAGAAGAGAGAGAATCATAAGTGAAAAATTTTCATAACACACGCACAGTGCAGCGTACCACAGCCGACTCATCTCCTTTTTATTAACTGTGCGGCCTTATGCCGTTTTGGTAAGGGCCAAGACAGGCTATTGATTCACTTGCACGAGCAACTTCTTTATTGCAAATCTCAATGACGCAGTGGCCTGGCAATATCATACAGTGTTTGTTTCCTGTGCTTCCGAGTGAAGTTCCTGCCTCAATGCTCAATTTTTGTGACATCGTAGGGAGTAGTACTTCAGTGTTTGAGTGCGTATGATTATTTTTCACTCAATTCGTGCAGCCACCCAATTGGGGCTACCTGTATAACCAAATGAATCAAATGAATGAATTTCCGCTGAATTCAGTTTAGTGACGACGTGCCCACCGACAAACACAATAGAAGGACCTCGGGAATTTTTTGAATTGCCATCGTGTCCATGAGTAATGACACGAGGAATGTCCTCCATTGCTGCTACCCTTTCCCAGGGGAAAATAACTTCAAAAATAAAAAAATAAATTAAGCACACTCACATTGACAAATGGCAGGTAATATGACACACACGTGTTTGAGTCTCGGTTTATACATGCACTGAGCATTTCACAATGGCGCCTCCACGTTCCCAAGGGAGAACAATAATGTATCATGCAGGCCGAAACACGCGCGAGACTTTGCAAGGGCGTCACCCACACGACCGCACGCCTCCGCCACTGTGAAGCCGCCGCGAGGACAACGCTTGTTTCTCTTTAGTATTTCTTTGTTCTTCGCTTTCCTAAAGCGCGTATACGAAACAGGCGTGCACACAGACATCGCTCGAAATTACACCGTGGAATCACGTGTCGAGGTTTCCTTTGTGTCTTGTCATTGTTGTCAATGACACAAACACGCTCACGTGCAAACGCACTCACACACACGCGCGCGCGCGCGCCAGCGTGCGCAAGGAAAGGAGGTGACAGACAGACAGGGACCGAGAAACAGATAGATAGATAGATAGATAGATAGATAGATAGATAGATAGATAGATAGATAGATAGATAGATAGATAGATAGATAGATAGATAGATAGATAGATAGATAGATAGATAGATAGATAGATAGACAGACAGACAGACAGACAGACAGACAGACAGACAGACAGACAGACAGACAGACAGACAGACAGACAGACAGACAGACAGACAGACAGACAGACAGACAGACAGACAGACAGACAGACAGACAGACAGACAGATAGATAGATAGATAGATAGATAGATAGATAGATAGATAGATAGATAGATAGATAGATAGATAGATAGATAGATAGATAGATAGATAGATAGATAGATAGATAGATAGATAGATAGATAGATAGATAGATAGATAGATAGATAGATAGATAGATAGATAGACAGACAGACAGATAGACAGACAGACAGACAGACAGACAGACAGACAGACAGACAGACAGACAGACAGACAGACAGACAGACAGACAGACAGACAGACAGACAGATAGACAGATAGATAGATAGATAGATAGATAGATAGATAGATAGATAGATAGATAGATAGATAGATAGATAGATAGATAGATAGATAGATAGATAGATAGATAGATAGATAGATAGATAGATAGATAGATAGATAGATAGATAGATAGATAGATAGATAGATAGATAGAGTGCGCTCATTTAACGCTACAGCCAGACAGGCCGGCATCGTGAGGACAGACGTGTAGCATTTGCTAGAACACAACACTCCGGTTATTATTTTTGCCATTACTCTCCTCCTCGTCGTCAATATCATGAACACATCACACACGCAGTCACGCCGGCGAAAGCGAAACGCGCGAGAGAAGACAGAAAAATGCCGTGAGCGTGCACACACACGCGCGCGCGCGTTTCCGCACGACGCGAAACACACGAACGAAAATCGACTCCTCCCGTGCTTCCTTCACGCACAGCCGACGCAGTGATTACTGCTGCGGGAGCGACTCTGCACTTCTCGAGAGAAAGATGAACAGTGTGCGACTGCAGCCGTTGTATAGCAAGCAAGCAAGGCCTGAGCGGCGTCTTCGACGTCTGGTCGTTCGAATGACGGCGATTTCACGCCTCTGACGCGACGGCACTGCACTCTTCGTCGCGCGACGTCGACGCCACATAGCCGCCAGTCAGCGTGTTGTCCACGCCGTCGCCCAGACGCTTCAATCATCCCGGCTTTGTCTTTTATTTTTATCGTTTCATTTCGACTTTACCGCGTCCTCATCCCGACCTCCTTTCTCGGCAAGGACGTCGGAATACTTACTCTCTGACTCACCGAACGTGCGTTCGTTACGATGACCATCGGCCGGGGCAAAGCTTGCTGTGCATGTGTATTTCATACGCACGCAAATAAACGAAAAGAAAGCTGAAAGCGACGGCCACTGTGGGCGACAGGAGACGAGGTCTTTGAGCGATCACCGACACGAAAAGGCCGCCGACGCCGTGGCAATCGGCTCGAAAATGCTGAGAGCGGTATCGAGAGGGTGCGTGCTTGTGTGCTCGCTTGATGGACAGATCAGCGCGACCTCCTGTCAAGGGATTTGTATACGCGAATACGAGAAAAACGCATTTGCATTGCAACTGCGTTTCCGGAGGAGGAACAGCGCATTTGCTGCGACTTATAGGAAAGCAGCTTGAGACAAGGATGAGGGTAGTGACATGGAGGGGTTAACTTGACTTTGTCTCGTTAGATGACATGTGGGGAAAGAAAAGGGGTATTAAGAGAGAGCAGACATGAGTCGAGATCATTCCAGACCATTGCAGGATGACTTCAGTCGACTTCAACTATCGCAGGGTGGTTCGTGTGGCTTCCAGAGCTGGTGAAACGCGAGGCCAGGTTGCCAAGATCTTTTCACCGGTAAAGCACCAGTGGTCAAGCTTGTTCAGGGCACTGTGAAGAGTCTGGAAGAAGGCTAGATATAGAATATTCATAAGTGTGGGCAGGGTTCTCCTTCAGGGGGCGGGGAAGAATCGTGGCAGCCTACCCTCCCTATAATGCCAATGTATGAAGTTGACATAGCACCCCCTTCTCGACCCCCTGACCCCCTCCCACCCGTGCACATGCCTATGACAACATTACTATTTGGGGTTTTACGTGCCAGAACCACGATATGATTATGAGGGACGCCTTAATGGAGGGCTTCGAAAGTTCGTACCATATGGTGACCTTTAACAAGCATTCACATCTCACACAGTACGCGAGCTTAGCATTTCGTCTCCACCAAAATGCGACCACCCCGGCCGAAATCAAAACAGGGACCATCGGTTCGGTAGCCGTGTACCGTAACTGAGACACCACCACGTTGGATGGCTGGATATGGGGGGCGTGAAAAGGATTGCATTCAATAAGGAATCTGGGAAGCTGACGCATTGTGCAAACACATCCTTAGTAGGGTCAAGTAGATTTCTAGGTAATCATTCATTATACCAGCCGTCCCCACGCTGGACCACAGATCGGGTTCACATATATCCCATAGAGTTTCCTGAAATTAACTATCTCTGGCGCTGCGATCGTTCAAGCACCATGGAAATGATGGGTAACATGCCCACAAATTGGCCTAGTCTTCGTGCTCGCAGGCTTCCAACGAACTTGTGGCTTTGTTTATTGTTATGCTTTTGGTCTTGTTTCGAATAAAGGTACGGACAGTTGTGACCTCCGCGAGACGATTTCAGTTAGTCAGCCCAAAAGGTTAAGGTCGTGAAGTGCAACAGCCGAACGCTTGCTGATTGTCGTCTCGTGACAAAGCAACTCCAAGCCAGCACGCGAAGCCAAACAGAGATGAAAGTACGAAGACTGGCCAAATGTGTGCACTTCCATTCATTCAAATGCTGGCTGATGCACTCTGCGTTGCAGCTCCCATAGGCACAAGTGCGACAGTTACCTCAATTGTACTTATAAGAAACTCTACGACCTATCTATTCATCAGCACGGTGATCCGTCCATAAGTAAATGGGCACAAATTACACCCATATGATGTAACCGTCACATATCTGAGTATACAGCCAGACTGACCGAACGGACAACGTGTATGTACAGGGGGCTTCAAAAGATCCCAGGCCATTATCCCATGTATTGCTGTGGGTGCGTGGCCTGGGACATTTTGACACCCTTGCACATCTTCTTCGGGGCAGTGAAGGAGCCAATAAACTAATAGAACTGGTCTTCTTAAGTGAAACATTTGTTACTTACAGATTTCGGCAAAGTCCAACGTTACCTGAAAAAAACCTGCGCCAGCGAGCGTGAAGGAACGCAGCCCTCAAAGATGCTCCGGTAGCATGCATTTCTGTGCACTAGCTGTTTTTATATAAATGATTCTCCCTCAGTCGGGGTTTTGTCGGCGCTCAACCATTTCTGATATGAAAATACGATGGTTTTATCGAGATGCACTCGTATTTCCATGTGGCCACATTTCAGCGCTCCCTTGATATGAACGCAGGACCGTCGTTCTTGCTTGTAACAACGGAAGCATTGCGCTGCTATATTCCCAACATGAAGAAAGAATCAGGAGGCAGAGTGCGATAGGAAGAAATAAAGGAAGAAAAAGAAACCGAGAGAAAGAAAGAAAGAAAGAAAGAAAGAAAGAAAGAAAGAAAGAAAGAAAGAAAGAAAGAAAGAAAGAAAGAAAGAAAGAAAGAAAGAAAGAAAGAAAGAAAGAAAGAAAGAAAGCCTCCCCTTCCCCCCGGAATGTTCTCCGCCATAGCATACAGAGCAAAAACTGACTATTTCAACAGATACGTGTCCTCCCAAAAATCAGAGATGCCCCCATCCCCCCACGGAGAAAAACTTCTGGCTACGTGCCTGTGTAGGGCTCCTGACTTTTTATAAATAGTCGATTTAAAGTAGTCTTTCTACCCATGTCAATACTGAACTGTCTCTGCTGCCGTTTTAAAACAGAGTGGCGGGGAAAAAAATGTTTTTTTTTTCTTCACCAATATCATGTGATTCTGCTCGAGCTTAGTGACTTTTTGTGTTCCCTTTTCTCTTTGTTTGATTGATTGATTAATTTGTGGGGTTTAACGTCCCAAAACCACGGTATGATTATGAGAGACGCCGTAGTGGAGGGCTTCGGAAACTATGACCACCTGGGGTTCTTTAACGTGCACCCAAATCTGAGCACACGGGCCTACACCATTTCCGCCTCCATCGGAAATGCAGCCACCGCAGCCGGTATTCGATCCCGGGATTTCTCCTTCTGATCCGGGATAGCATCGCAGTGTTGTAAGTTACATCTTGCCTATGCTCTCTTGTTTGTATACGTCCCACCAAAGTCCTTTTGTTACTCGATCCAGTTGTACTCACCTGAACTGCTGTCACCAGTACGCAACGAACTTCTCTGTTTCAATAGAACGAAGATAAACTTCGACTGGCTGTGGACGGCGGTGGCGTTCCGTCTACAACCCAAGCTGCTAGCAGATTCTCACGAGGGCTTCTCGAAGCAGCGCGCGGTATACTTCTGTGGGCGGAAGCGATGCTAGCACGAACCCGATCGAGGAGGCTGCTGCGGTTTGTGCGCGGGCGTCGTCGATAGGCGAAGGCGTGGCACACCCACAGCGGCAACTGCCCTTGCGAAACCGATGTCGGTGACAACAAGCATTCGATGACGTCCGAAGGCGTGTAGAAAAGACGCTCACCCCTTAATTATACACGGGCCATATATACTTTCCTACTATGACCTTGAAGGAGCTCTGGCGCTGCGATCGGTCAGCCGCTATAATAATGACGGGTAGACGGATTCACCTGATCTACGTGCTTGCGGCCTCTAACGCACTTGTCACTTTGCTTACAGTTGAGTTTTCGCGTTTGTTCCGGATAAAAGAAAAATATGGATCGTCGTTGACTTCATGAGCTTATTTGAATTGGTAAGCCTAAAAAGGTTAAGGTGGCGAAGTGAAATCGCTGAACATTTGCTGAACTTCTTCTCGCGACAAAACAACTTTAAGCCATACGCGGAGCCAAACGGAGTCGAAAGAATGGAGTTCAGACAAATCCGTTCACCACCCATGGTTGAAGCACCGATTTACTTTGCACCTTGTATATAGACACCAGCTCGAAAGTTCTCTCTAGTGTATGAAACTCTGTCACGAAGAGCTCAGGGTGAGGGCAGCCGCCATTTTCCAAAGCGACGCAAGTTTATCGAGCATGTCCCGAAGAAACCTAATAATATCCAGCATCAAGCCAAGTACCGGGGCATTAATGGGTTCTCAAACCGAATATGAGAACCCATGGTCTAGGGGAAGACTCTATACCTGACATGTATACAAAGAAAAAGTATATCATGCACGTGGTTTGGTGGCTAAGAATGGTTAGCAAGGAGGATTTATACCTCATACGTGATTGAGTACTGTTTTGCTGTTAATAATAATAGTTCGTGGTGTTTTACGTGCCAAAACCACGATATGATTATGAGAAACGCCGTATAGTGGAGGACTTTGAAATTTTCGACCACCGGGTGTTCTTTGACGTGCGGTGACATCGCACAATACGCGGACCACTGTCGTTTCACCTCCATCAAAAAGTGGCCTCAGTGATCGTTGTCGAACCCGCCATTTTCGGGACAGCAGCCCAGCACTATTAACACTCACACATCGCAGTAGGCGGTGTCCTCTAAGTGACATAAGTGAATAGTCATGGTCATCATTATCATCAAACACGAGGAAGGGATTGATATGATAAACAACGAGAAGGCAAATTATGTTCGGCAATCGCAAACACTTTATGATCGACGAACCGCAAAGTGTTATGGAGTGAAATAGCTTTACCTGGTCCACAACAGACGCGAGTAAACTACACGTCACCTGGCTAAAGAAAACAACAAAAAAAAAACACGGGTCTCAAGTGAAAGCCCTCCGTCTTCACGAAGTGAATCGTGCGAGACAAGTGCGCCTGCAATGACGCGTCGTTTTAATGCACTCCGTGTTTGCCGAAGGAGTGGTGCAAATTGTTTCTCGCGTTCCTTCACACCCTCTCTCTATCTTCTCTTTACCGACCCCTCCCCTTTCTTAACTCTGAGTAGCAGGCCAGAAAATTGATTCAGGCCAACCCCTCAGCTTTTCTGTCACAAGAAACCTTTCTCCCTTGACTGCCTTGAGAAAAACAAGGGGGCCGTACGTTCGTTTCAACTTTAAGTGGTTTGTGATGACCTAGAAATTCTCTCTGTAACGCAGTGCACCTCAACAACAAGCCGCAAGGGCTTGAACTACGGGATGTGAGTGAAATGTAGTTTTTCTTTCTTTCTTTTTTTTTTTCTGATGACTGCTTCTTAGGGGAATGTGTCAGCGGTTATATACATTGTGCTTCATCTGACGTGATCATTGTTTGGTGCTCGAAGGGCCGCAATAGCGATACGACTACTGCGCTACGGAGCAGACTTTATTGTGTTTACTCTTTTTTAAACTTTTGATTTAGTAACGTCACCGATGTTATGTAACGTTAATGAAGTAAGTAGCCCATTTTTAAAGACATGGATCAAAGTTATCAGTATACCCTGTGCTCGGGTGCCAGGCGATACCTTTTCATGCTTACAGTCGGTTATCACAACTCAAAATTGTCTGCCCTTCTCTAATATGCTTCCATATACTCGGCGTATACGCACAAGCATATACATTTACCTAAAAAAATACATAAGCATAAACTCCACCATGAGAGAAAAGCTTTCTAGCAATCATATTACGAAGAGGTATGACGCTTGGCTAGCAGAAAGAACAGGTCTGTCGTAAATGCGCAAAGAAGCGACAGGTCACAAACACATGAAAGTGAAAGTAGGGTAATACCTTTGCGCAACCACTTTAAATTATAAAAAATCACAGTCTGCTTACGCAACGCCGTTCAGACTAGCTGAGTGAACACCATAAGAATGTCACAAACGGGGCAAGTGGTTTCCTGTGATGACATTGTGAGAAGTACGTGCGGTTGCCTTCTTTTGTTCAACACCTGTAATTGTAGGAAAATGAATAGAAATTACAAGGATAGACAGTTACGGGTGGCACATTTCTCTTCTTTTCCTTCTCATAACCGCTTAGAGAAATCAGCTTACATGGGAGATCATAAAAGTGGAGGAGATTGAAAAGATGGGTGACAAGTGCATTAGCATGCCGTCTATCATGCTGAGAGAAAGAACTAATGTGGTTTTCTAGGCGTTTGTGATGTTTCCTGATTTGTGCAGCAGATGTTCTCATGTCTTGCTGCAGGTCACAACTTGACTGCTGAAAGTAGCGCTACATTCGTGCATTTGTGTTCCTTCGTTGCGTGATCGCCAGCGATGCGCTTTCAACGTTTAAAAAAAATGTTCTCGGTCAATGGGCCGCCGTGACAGGGAATCTAACTCGCACCCTCGAGCTTAGCGATGCGACAGCCGCAGTGCTAAGATACCGAGCCGGTTTGTTCCGTGGTACCGATTACGTCATTGAAGCGACGCGAGCTGCAATGCACTGAACCGGAAGGAAGGAATGTAGACGGGGCGAGAACGTCGCAAACAAACCGCACGCGAGATTGCCCCCTCCGATTGCACGTGTGTGCAGTGGACGTACGAAACCGGGGAAAAGGGCGAGTCGAAAGGACAGCACAAACGCCCGGTCGATTTTGCGGTCGTCTAATTGGAAAACCGTTACGTTCGCATTCGTGACCTCCCGTCCCCTTTATTGCTATGGCTGCTTTTATTTATTTATTTTTCGCCGTCGCATAACTGAAATAGCGGAGAGGTTGAGGTCGTAATCTCTCGCAGCTGACTGGAATACGTGGCTGCCAGTCCCATTGTCCACGGAAGGAGCGCTCGGCCAAAGCGCCTTTGAAGATAAAGTGCTGCACGCCGTTACGCAATCGACGCCATCACAGGAAGACTGAAGCTGACCGCAATAACCTGTTTAACCGCCAGGCCATGGCTCTGTCTTTCTCTGAGAGAGAGAGAGTGAGAGAGAGAGAGAGTGTGTGTGTGTGTGTGTGTGCGTGTGTGTGTGTGTGTCATCCTGTTCTTCCGCCTACCTATATGCGCAGCATCACTCGTATGGAATGATCCACAACGTATCCTTGAATATGGATATGTTCACCCCGGGCGCCTTTCGTAACTCGGGGCGAATCGTCGGGACATCGTGCTCTGCAAGAACAACAAGCAGCTCAGCGTCATACTAAACAGTAACACTTGCGACTGAGAATGATACAGGAAAAAAAAAGCACGACTTATGAGAAAAGGACAACGCGTTGACACGAACGCAGCCTGTCACACACACACAAACATATATATATATATATATATATATATATATATATATATATATGTATATATATATATATATATATATATATATATATATATATATATATATATATATATATATATATATATATATAGTAGCAAGACTCCCAACTGAGATTGAGCCGCCACACTCTCCACTCGCCCAATGTATCAACGAGAACTCATTGCCCCGTAAAATAGAACTAACGGAACAAAACACGCGAAGAATGGAAGTAGTTGATGAAGCATGACATCATCGAAAGACAGGTATCTGGCCCAGTCAGTATATGACAACGTGCCATGTACACGACACACGTTTCCGCGCTCCAACAGCTGTCTTCGGAAAGGTTTCGCCCATCGCGACCACATAATAAGATCCGCGGCGCAATAGAGGTCTTTCGCGCGGCTCCAGGGACCGAATGAACGAGCACCGACGACTTCATTTTTGTAGGAACTGCATCCTCACGCGAACGACGCAACCAGGTCAACAATGCGCGGCCGTTTAACCTCTGACCTCAGCAGCAGTGGCCCGAGCCTGCACCTTCAGCCCACGCCAGTCTCTGCATATAGCATGCGAAATGCTCCGTCAACGCAAGAGAGTGAGTGAGCGAGAGAGACCTGCTCGGCAGGTTGTCGACGCTGATTCGGCCGATCATCACCTCACGTCACGGTGGCGGCCCCGCCTTATCACACATCTGTGTGAAATTGCTTTGTATGCCGCATTCTGCCGATGCGCAACTTATACTGTGCGTGGTGTCACACACACGCGCGTACAAACACATACGCACAAAAAAATGTAAGACCCAGCGCCGTCTAGATGTACATCGCGAAATAACCGTTGCTCGAAGAAACGGTCGAGCAGGTCGTAGTACACAGGGCTACACATAAAACAAACCCGTTCACGCAACAGCCGTGCCAAGTGCATGCAGGTGCTGTGGTTGCGGGCACGGATATGTCGGGGAGATATGGCGGCGGGCACTGGTAATGTTGCCGGCCAAGGCTTTTTGCGAGCCGCCGGAACGTTTTCGGTGCGTTATGCTTCTCCGAGAACCTTGGTGTACCCCGCACTGCTGTTTACTGCTTTTCTTCTTCTTAACGTTAAGTCGGGGGCGCTTATCTCAGTTGCGAAACGGTTTCGCCCTGCCCGCGGCATCCACCGCAGTACAGCACGGCGTTGTTGGGAAATGCACCGCGGAAATTACCATACACGATAATGAAGTGCAGCGCACTCAGCAGTTGCCTGTACTTTATGCCTAAGCGCTTGCAGCGACCTCGCTATGTTATTACACTTTTGGTGCAGTAAAGACACATATCTGAACGGAAGGACTAGAATCGTGTGAGCCACGCAAAAAAAATAATAATAAAGCATTGATAAAGAGCGTAGAACACGAGACTGGCGCCAGAAAGACGACCTCGCATCATCTTCGCAGTCAAGTAGCGTGTATTTGAGGCCTTAGTATGCTCGAACTAATATGTTCAAGTTAAGTTTTTTTTTTTCGCATTCCATGGAAGACTGGAATTCATTACCTCGTTCTCTTCGTTCATGCCCATCGCAGAGTTTTGTAGCCGAAATACAGAACTGATATGTGTGAAATACGCTGATATGTTAGCAAATGGTATTTCTTTGTTCCTTTTTCCCACGTTCTGATATTTTTGCCTTAATACCCGCACGACGTTATTATGTCACCTGTTAGCGTTATTCTCATTGTTTTTAGTTCTACTTTTGTGTATTTTTGTATACCAACTCCTGCCATAGCGCAATTAGCGCTGAAGTATGTGTAAATAAATAAATAAATAAATAAATAAATAAATAAATAAATAAATAAGTATGCACTGCTCCACAACAAGAGAGGCACATGCAGTATGCAGGGTTAGCGAGTGCCATATAAAACGAGGGGTGTAACCACGAAACGTTAAAGGATATATCGTCGAATTGTCATGTCAATAAGCACGGCATATCGGTACGGCCAGATTGGAAGCAGAGATAAATAAACGCAGAAAAAAGTATGTATGTATAAACGGCAGAAGAAAATTTCGAGCCGAAGATGTCAATCTTTAATTTCGTAGAACAGTCGCTCTAAATAGCGCGGCGATAGTTGACATCGGCACTGACGTTTCAGCGAACGCTGTGATGCTCCTTGGGCGGCATGAAATCCAGTGCGGTATCTGTAAGTGACGTACCACACTCTGCGAGTTGCTCGATAACGGGGACTCCCTTCGAATCTCAGAAACACTGTGCGGCTGCGACCGTTTCGTGCAACCCCTATATTTTATGAGAAGCAAGCCGAAACATTCCAACGCAGCTCCATACTAAAAAGAATATGTATGAAAAATAAACAACGAGAATGCTCTATACAGCTACGAAATATCTTGTCTCGCTCTGATTGATTGATTGATTGATTGATTGATTGATATGTGGGGTTAAACGTCCCAAAACCACCTTATGATTATGAGAGACGCCGTAGTGAAGGGCTCCGGAGATTTCGACCATCTGGGGTTCTTTAACGCGCACCCAAATCTGAGCACACGGGCCTACAAAATTTTCGCCTCCATCGGAAATCCAGCCGCTGCAGCCGGGATTCGAACCCGCGACCTGCGAGTCAGCAGCCGAGTACCTTATCCACTAGACCACCGCGGCGGGGTCTTGTCTCACTCTGTCGAAACTGTAGCCGATATGACGCACGTGGTAAAGCACCTCCTCGTTTGCTTTCCAAGGTGATATGCATAGGCCAGGAAACGACCTGAGGATTTCCGTGCTTGAAATACAACCCAAGGCGCGTGGTGAAGCTTTGAAGTACTTGAGTGAAGTCGAGATTTCGGTCAGGATCTTTGCTATGACTTAGTAAGGATGAGTATGTCCTATTGCGCACCCCATAAAAGTAGTTAGAAGAAATACTTTAAAAAATTAAAATATTTTACAGATACAGCAGACAAAAACTTAGAACAGCCTGACGTTTGGGCAGGCATCATTGCTCTCCTCGACCCTAGCTTTGCTATAGCTATAAGGCAGTACCTTAATGTTGTCAAGCTAACGGCGCTCATTGTAACTGTAATTGCACCTTACAAAAAAATTCACTGAAAAGTTACTTACTTGCCTGAATGCTGCAAAAAAATAACGATATGGCTATACTTACTTGAAAATAGAGAACAGAAAGTTTTTTCAGTTAAGTTTGTGAAACGATTAATTGCGATCACATAACGACGAGCATGCATTACACCACTATCACTTCACTCAAACTACTTCGGCAACAAGTAGCACGCCTATCTATCAAATGTATGCACCACTTTCCTATTAGATGTCTCATGGCGAACCTTCAGAAGGCGTCGTTTTTCGACTTACTGGTTGCACAATACTGGCCGCTTCTAAGTTCCAAGCTCCAAGTGATAAGGTACAGCGCTCATTTGGTATTTCGTTTGTTTTCGGCTAGCCACTTTAACTGCGCATATCGCCGCGTGGGACTGTAGAGTTGTGTACACAGAGAACCCGTATCGAAGA